>NW_022196905.1:152500787-152504931 GCF_008632895.1 Mastomys coucha | reverse complement strand
TGGGTAGGCCACCCTCCTGGTCCTGCAAGGCCACCCTCCTGGTCCTGCAAGGCCTTGGGTAGGCCGCCTTCCTGGTCCTGCAAGGCCACTCTCCTGGTCCTGCAAGGCCTTGGGTAGGCCGCCCTCCTGGTCCTGCAAGGCCACCCTCCTGGTCCTGCAAGGCCACCCTCCTGGTCCTGCAAGGCCACCCTCCTGGTCCTGCTGAGGCCTTGGGTTGGACGCCCTCTTGGGCTTGTGCTCTGTTGAACACTGCTAACAGATACACACGGCTTCCATAAACTTCTCTCTCTCTCTCTCTCTCTCTCTCTCTCTCTCTCTCTCTCTCTCTCTCTCTCTCTCTCTTTATCTTTTAAAATATTGTTAGAGAATTTTCACATAAGAATTCTATATTTAAATCATTTCAACCCCACATTCCCCTTCCTCCTACTCATCTGTCTTCCCAATCCCTCTCAAATTAATGACTTCTTTAAGTATTATAATACATACACAACCCCATCCCTAAATGAAGAGCTATGGGCAACTGAAGGCTGCAAAAGGAGGGTGAATCAGTATTCTCTAAGGAGAACTTCACTGTTTAGATATCTTACCTAGGAGTCCTGAGCTTAGAGTATGACCTGTGGATATGTCTTTTTTTCAGCTTATGAAGTGAATTCATCAAGTTAGATCTTCTAAGAGTGAAACTGTTGCCTCAGTGATTGATAGGTGGACACCACTGTACAGCAAAAACCCCAGTCTTAATGCTTGGTCTTGTGGTGCCATTCTTATTGGTTACTTTCCTATTGCAGTGACAGAACACCATGCCCACAATAACTTATGAAAGATAGCATTTGATTTGGGTTAGAGTCCATCCCCTTCACGGTGAGAGAGCATGACACCAGGCAGTCAGACATGGTGCTGGAGCAGTAGCTGAGAGCTTACATGTTGAGACAACAACCATGGGGGACAGACAGACAGATAGACAGAAAGATACACACAGGAGAGAGAGATATAGAGAGAGACAGAGACAGTGACACAGAGAGAGACAGAGACAGAGAAAGACAGAGAGAGAGCAAACTCCTGGAATGGGTTTTTGAAACCTCAAAACCCAGTGTACTGGCTGGTTTTGTGTGTCAACTTGACACAAGCTGAGGTTGTCACAGAGAAAGGAGCCTCCCTTGAGGAAGTGCCTCCATGAGATCCAGCTGTAAGGCATTTTCTCAATTAGTGATCGGGGGTTGGGGTGGGGGCATGGTGGGTGGTGCGCCATCCAGGGGCTTGTAGTCCTGAGTTCTATAAGAAAGCAAGCTGAGCAAGCCAGGAGAAGCAAACCAGTAAGGAACATCCCTTCATGGCCTCTGCATCAGCTCCTGCTTCCTGACCTGCTTGAGTTCCAGTCCTGACTTCCTTTGGTGATGAACAGCAATGTGGAAGTGTAAACTGAATAAACCCTTTCCTCCCCAACTTGCTTCTTGATCATGATGTTTGTGTGGGAATAAAAACCCTGACTAAAACACCCACCCCTAGTGACATACTGCTTCTGACAAGACCACATCTCCTAATCTTTCCTAAATAGTTCTATCAACTGGGCACCAAATATTCAAATTTATGAGTCTATTTGAAGAGGGTGGGGGCATTCTTATCCAAACTACACATGCCCTTGCTTCTATAAAATGCTCTTTCCACAGTAGTAAGGTATTAAAGTTATACACAGATACTTAGAGAAAAGTTTCAAAGTCTGTCCCTTTTACCACATCGAACTTTATGTCCTTTATCCTTGGGATGTGGTTTCTAAACTTTACAAAGCATAGTTTTGGTTCCAAACTCAATCTATGTTTAAAAAAATAATTAGGGAAGTAGAGTGACTTTATATGCAAGTCATACTTTTTGCCTGAATACCCTATATCACAGGACCTTAACCAATACCTCAGCTCCTTACAGAAGCCCCTCTGTATTATAGAACTGTGTTTTAAGACTGTAAGGTAAAGTCCCTGCACCTGGAATTTAAAATGGTATTTTTGGAGGCATATTGGCTGGATGTGTGTCCTCTGAAACTTCTTGTGGTTGGCACTGAGGTTGTCATTGCTCCAGATTCTCAAAGGAGATAAAGTCTTGGCTCTGTAGACTGCTACTGTGTGTGAGCCCAGGAAGAGGGAAGCCATTGTAGCTCACTTCCCACTGTGATGCCTACACTCGGCTGTGTGGGCTGCGGGGTCAAAAGGAAATTAGGAAAATTGTTTTCTGAGAACCCAGGCACAAACATCTATGAGGTTCTGTGTGGTTTGATTAGGAGCGTTCTGTTCTTTCAAATACTGTGAACCAACTGAAGGAGCAGAAGAGGGTGAACACCAAAGTTCTTTCTCAGAGTGAGCTTGGATACAGGATGAAACACATTCTCTCTGTGTGTGAGCTTCTCTAGGGTGAGCTTTGAAGTTTACATTGAGACAGCTTGGAGGTGATGGTAGAAATTGAGAAACCCACAGGAGATTGTGTTTTAAGCACCTCCAGTGTGCCACACAGTCGAAGGAGTATGCCATATCCAGGAAGGGAGACTAGTTAGGTATAAATAAAGAGGTGTGTGTGTGTGTGTGTGTGTGTGTGTGTGTGTGTGTTGGAATCATGAAGTAGACATTTTTAAGAAAGAAAAATATATCAAGATTGGAGGGATGAAACAGTGGTCAAGAGTACTTATTACACCTGAGGATCTGCTTGGTTCTCAGCACCAACCCTGGAGAACTCACCTGTAACTATAGCTCTAGAAGATCTCATAACCTCTTCTGGCCCCAGTGCATACTTGAATCCATGTGGCACACATTTGCACCAACACACACACACACACACACACACATAAAATAAGATAAAATGAATCTTATTAAAATGAAAGATGATAATCATTTGTGGCTCTGATCTGAGATACGCTAGGATTGAGTTTGAGGTAGTGACGCTCTATTCAGATGGAGAAATAGTGGCAGCCATGACAAAGCTGTACTTGCAGTCACCTGCAAATAGTTACAGAGAACAGAGTTTTTCATGTGTGATAGTTTCTTAGCCCAATGACTACTGAGTGCTGAAGAGAAGACCTGGATCACTTCATACTGGCATTGTGGTCACACACAGGTAAGAAGGATGATCATGCTCAAGTGAGACCCATCCAAGAACCCAAGGATTCAGTCAGTCTAAAGTTCCAATAGTGTAGCTATCATCCTCTTCCACCAAGCTGAAATCATCCACAAGCCTGATTTATTACCTCATCTAGACACTTGGTGACATCTGATTAAGTGGCCCTCACGCTACAAGTCTGATAATAGAAAATCATGTTAAGCCACATGGATGGTGAACTATTACAAAACACCTATGACTGGATGGTTTGGACACAAGGAGCTCATCCATTCTGCTTAGTTTTAAACAAATAGAGTTCCAGAGAGGTACAGGTTGGAAGAACATACAAGCCAACACCACACCTGGATCACCCCCAAAATTCCTACCATGGAGGGTTAAAAACAGGCCCAAATGGTGCAGCCAGTGGCTCTTAGACAGTCACTAGATGAGCCTCTTAAAAGTTCCAGTTGCCTCTGGTCACTGTTCCAGAGAACTTCCAATTTAGTTTTCAGGGAGTGTATGAGAATTGAATCAATCCTTTTAAGAAAGTAGATATTGGCAACTGGATATAAAGAGAACCATGGCAGTTATTCTAAAAAAAAAAAAAAAAGAATCCAAGTTACCTGGCCAACTCCTATAATATAAACTTGTATGAAACCTTGTCATGTGGAGACATTGCAGTGATCTGATCTACCTGGCCAGGTTTGGTCACATGAGTGATGCCTCTAATAAAGGGTGGGTGTAGATTCTGTAGAGGTGCCAGCCTAGGTGTCACACTGAAGGGCACACATTCTCTGCTTGTGGCTGCTGCTGTGCATAGATTTATGGTATCAGAGATTCTCCACATGAGGTACCAACATGAATTGGTTTGAACCCATTCACCACAAACTCAGTAATGCACCAGTGTCTCATTAAGGAAAAGAAACTTGAAAGTATTTCCCCTCACTCAGTGTAGTTAGCCAGGAACAAGCCAGGATTTAAATTTCTCTTGGCCCCCTGCCCCAAGTCTTGTGTTATTCCTGTCTTGTAGCTGTCTGAACCTATGTATCCCTGAACGCTATCTTGCAAA
>NW_022196905.1:152429735-152500677 GCF_008632895.1 Mastomys coucha | reverse complement strand
CGTGCTCCACCACCGCCCGGCTTTCTCCTTAACTTTTGCTAGGCATTTATTGAACTATACAGAGAGCATCTCGTGGGGGAAGGAATGAGGGACACTTCACAGAAATCTTTAACAGATTTTGACAAGGTATTAAATCACTGGCTCAGGGACCTAGATAACAAAAAAGCAGATACTATCAAGTAATATCCATATACTGCACTGAACATTTATTGTGAATATTCACTTATCCATTTTGTAAGGCCAGTTTGATCATATTTTATGTTTTCATCAAATGACTATCATAACATACATACAGTCACAATGCATTAATCTGGATCAGGGACATGGAAGAATACATAACAAGATTACAGCTGTGCACCAGCAAAGGTTGTTAAAGAGTCCATCTTCTCTCCACCACCTATTACTGTAATATGCTGTCGAGAAGGTTAAATACACTGTCAAATATTCTAAGAACAAAGTTCAGGAATGCAAAGCTAACTTTATCTCTGGTAAGTTGAGATGACCACATGAAACTCACAGGGTGAGAAAGAGCAGAGGCATCTTTAAGAGTGTGACACAGATAAGGAGAAGCAAATGTTAAAATAGTCTTTTGAAGGAAAAGGTACTTTGTTTCACAAAATAGGAAATAGTAAAAAAAAAAATAGCTGAAAAAGTTAGGACAATAAAAATGGAAATTATTTAAGAGCTCTTCTGTTTTCTCTAGTAAAAGACAACCTTTCTGGGAAATAAATAGCAGATACACCCCAAAGTCTCCTGGATAATCTACAATCTCAAAGGAAAAAAAGGTGGAGGATCTAAAAAGTAAAAGTAAACAGAGGGCCAAGGAGAGCGCAATAGTGACTTTTCTCAATGCACTTACCAAACCTTTGTTTTTTCCAGCATCATTTGTGCTGACTTCCTTACCGAGGGCTCAGGCCACAGACACAAGCAGGTCTTCTTCTACCCCATAGTCCAATACGGGGACAGACCAGTGGCCAGGGAAGCAATGATGGGGACACCAATGGGCAGTGAGGTGTGGCCACGGGAAGGTCTGTAAGCCGAAGTAATGATTATGCTTGCACTTCACAGAGACTTCTCTAAGGTCAAAATGGAAAGTGTAGAGAAGGAGAAATGAGAGATTAAGTCACCTTTCTAGTGAGGGACAGTGACTTGGATTGTAAATTCAGAAAGAGTAAAGGTGAATTTTCTCCAAGAAACTATGAAATTGGGATTTGAAGATTGAAGCTTAAGAGCAAGCAAGACTGGTCAAGTGTCCTCCAACCAGAAGAACTTGTAGAGAGAGTCTGCAGCAGACACAACGGACAGGTGGACATATGTCACATCGCAGCATACCTTAAAGCTCCTGGGAAGCTCCAGAGCACACAGTGGGTACATATCTGGTGGGATCTGGACTTGAGTTTGGTCACTGGAAAACCAAGGAAGAAACCCAAAGCCAGATTTCTCTATAGAGACCTTTGCTTGTGTGTTCACAGACTGCTAATGAAGCAATAAAACCCTCTGTCAGGGGATGGCAAGATGGCTCAGTGGATAAAGTACTCCTGTATAGGCACAAGGAAAAGAAATTCAGATGCCTGCACCCATGTCAAGGCTGGGCAAGCATGGCAGCTGTAACTCATGAAACAGAAACATGGGAACCCCTGGGCACACCAGAGCAAATTGGCTAGCTAGACTAGATGAACTGGGAAATTTCAAATTCAGCAAGAGATACTACCTCAATAAAGAAGAGAGTGAGTGAGGAAAACCCTAGACATCAACCTCTGACATACAAATACACACACACAGGAGTATGCACAGTGCAACACATATTCCCCTCACAGGAGAAGGTGAAAACAGGAATGTATAACTCACATGCACACACACACATGCACACATATATACACACACATTCATGTGCACACACATGCACAGGCACACACACATGCACACAGACACACACGCACATACATGCACACACACAGGCACACACAGGCACTCACACACGCACTGGCACATATGCACACACACATGCACAAATACACATTCATGCATGCACATACACATGCACACACATGCACAGACACATGCACATACACAAACAGAGACACTTGTGCATACACTCACATACATGCACAAACAGAGACACACACAGGCACACACACATGCACATATACACATATGCCATACAAAAGAAAGAAAAATAAACCTGTCTTTATAAAAGGGAGGTGCCCAGCCAACAAGCAGCTAATTTAATATTCCTTGAAAATGAAGCCAACAGTGTTCATCACAAAGCTCTGTAAACATCAGAGTGGCATGTGTCCTTCAAAGGCCCACATTTGCATGATATGACCGGGACATCACATTGCTATCCAGGCAGAAGTTGCAGCTGATGGAGAGCAATGCTCTTCTGAGATAGCAGAGACATCCCACCTGCACCTGGGCTCTTTCTGCCTTCTAGAGAATTTGTTGTACAAAAGGAAGACAGAGTAGGCCTATGGAAGTGGAGATGGTGCAGAGGTGATGAGTGCAGAAAGTCAGCAGAAACCATCTCAAGCAGAAGACCCAGACCCATGGGGGTGCTGGAAGGACCGTGATGTTCCATTTACATCCCATATCTCTCCAGGTTTTCATTCATAAACCAGAAATTAGGACAGAAGCCCCAGGAATGCAAAGACAGTGTTTTTTTGTGAATGAGATGTAAATGTCCCCCACTTACTCATGCTTTTGAACACTTGGTTCCCAACTGGTTCATGCCACTTTAGAAGGTTGTAGAACCTGTAGGAGGGAGATCCTTGCTGGAGGAAGTGACTCACTGGGGGTGAAATTTAAAAGGTTTTAGCCTGGCCACACATTCTGTCCATGTTCTACTCCCTGACTGCAATGGGAACAGCCTCTTCAGGCTACCACAGTGTCTTCCTTGCCAGCATGGTGGACTCCACTCCAACAGTAAGTCAAAATAAGCTGCCACTCCCTTATCGTTATCTGTCAGATACTTTGTCAGAGCAAGAAGAAAGGGGAGAAGAGGAGGGATTTGCAGGCAGCGAGCCTAGTGAGGAATCACAGCAGGTGTCTAGTGTTATAGATTGCTCTGGTAAAGGCAAGGATCATGAGAATGCAATGTAACTCATTGGTTTATGCCACATGGTACCATGAAGAATGTGTTTTCTAGGGTTCTTGATTGTTTTTAATAAAGCCTTTAACAAAGTCTTAGGACAGCCTGTTGCATAATGGATACTCATTTGTTCATGACACATGTACATGAGTTTACAGCTACCTAAAGTTTCTCTTGCATTACTGTGTTGGGATAAAAAAATTCTAATCTGCAGGAGGGAAGGACCCCCACCAGACACACACCTCAGAACAATAAAGGAAAGAAAGTTTCATCTACGTGATCCCCAGATGAAGGACAAATCATTTAGAAGGAAGATGAGAAACGACACACAAGTCTGGAAGCAGTTTCTGAAACGCAAAGCAAGGAGGCCTGGCTTGAGAGAAACTCAGTACTAGGAGATAAACTGGGGAGCATGACCACAAGACTCAGCTGAACTAGAATATGAGTTTAGGCTCAGGTGATGAGGGCGAGGAGTAAATCTCACCCATCTTGGGATGCTAAGATTAGACCGAAATGCACAGATTGTGAGCAAAAATATAAACAGAGAAGACTCTTAAAAGATCAACAGAAGAAAATGTGTAGTAGACGAGTGTGTCACAGTCATGCTATTTAGGGAGGACCTGACTAGATTCAGACTTAACAGGGGAGAGTTACAACCCTGGGTTAGAACTTGAGTCCCACATGTGTGTCGTGGGAAACAGCTGTTTGGAGCCAGCTGCAGGTGAGGCTGGGCACAAGATGAACCCTCTTCCAAAGGTCAGCTGCTTTCCATGGATAACCTGTGCCCAGTGGCCAGACTCTCAGAATGTCAGCACGCTAATTATTCCTGAAATCAGCACTTGAGCACTAGACACAAACTTGCGAAATGAAGCTTTCTCCAGCTCACAAAGCAAATGTCACACTTCCAGTAGAGTTCGAGATGTTCTTATAGCCGGGAAAATTGCACAAAGTACAGGGAAAATGATTAATACTCATTACCAATCTCCAGCAATGTTCTCGGATTTTTGTCTCAATATTCAGTAAAATAAAATTGCTTGTTCTGTTCTTCCAGGCAGGCTGCTCTCTTCAGCTCATTAATTTATCTCAGAAATTCCACTTCTCAAATTTAAAAGCCCGTAATTAGGATGCTTAATATTGATGGGGAAAGTAAAATGCATACATTATCAGGAAAAAATACAAACACGCATCACTTTTTTAAAAAGCCAGTATGGTCCTCTAGCTATTCTTTTTTAATTATTATTTCACTTTATGTGTATGTGTATGGGTGTTTTGCTTGCATGTATGTCTGTGCACCATATGCATATGGTTGCCACTGAGACGGAAGAGAGCATCAAACCTATGGATTTGGAGTTACAGATTGTGGGTGCTGGGAATTGAACCTGAGTCCTCTGCAAGAGCAGCCAGTGCCCTTAACAACTGATTCATCTCTCCAGCCCCTAGCTATTCTTCATGCATTTTTTTCATGTAAGCGGCAAATAATATTGTAAATTTCCCCCAAATCTTAGTAGTCCTTAGTCTATTTTTAGATTTTTTTCTTTACAAATATTGATAGGAAATAACATTCTTAAAAATATAGCAGCCCTATTAATACAATCTTGTAGACTCAGAGGCAAAAAGGAAGCTATGATTGGTTACAGTGACATGAATGAGGTTGTGTCACCACGAATTAACACTCAGAATAGAATAATTAGTAAACACCTTTGAACCTTTGACTCTGAGTACAAATGAGTGGAGTCTTGGAATATTCAGGATGGGAGAGTCCCATGACTGAGTTTCCAGCAGTCTCTGTTCATTCACCACCTGCCTCTGTGGTTAAGTAGCTTTTTGTGTGTGGTTTTCTGATTTCATCTCCTGAAAAGAAGGCTGATATGAGAAGGTGGCCGGGAGCCTTAAAGGCTTAGAAGAAGCCTGTGAGCAGTCAGTGACGTAGTTCAGCTATGGGGAGTGGTCATGGGTGCATTTGTAGCTTCACTTGGCTTGAGGGAAATGTTCGGGGAAGTGTCCCAAGTGGAAAGCTCAGCATGACATTCACAGGTCAGAAAGGGTCTCCTTCCTGAGAGAGCACTTCTGTGTCTGTGACTAACCCACCGAGAGACTTGACGTATACATCTGCTATGGGGTACTGCCCTCTGTCCTGAGGTTCTGTTAAATCTTTCACTTTAGCATGTCACAATGGCTTCCTAACAGGCCTCCACCTGGATTGGATTACTCCACAGGTTTGGATTACTGGTGGAACCTTTTACTCAGCTACCATGGCTGTAAGTAGTGGTCTCTGACCCACATCAGAGCTACTCGGTTTTCAGGGAAGCTGAGATGATGGAATTAGAGGTGAAGTGCACACAGCATGTTCTCAGACTGCTCAGTGTGTAACCCAGGTGCCTGTGTATGACTCTGAACGAGCAGCTGAAGATTAGCAATGCTGCTGCCTGCTCAGCTGTATGTTGAGGATGACTTGTGAAAAACCACCTTATACAAACGTTAGGTTCAGACCTCTTTCCTTTACTTCATGACTTTTAGCAATGTAAACCCTTCTGTTTCTCCTGTGTCTGTCCAGAAAACTACTGGCTGCCTTGCTTAATCTCAAGTCTCTGTCATTTCTCTCCCAAATGCTACAAATGGCAGTTAGTTCCTGCATCTCATCTTGCCTGAGCCCAACTTTGATGCTCCTGGTGGGGAGATCTTCTAACATGTCAACCTAATCAGAGCTGTGTTTCCTCCTCAGTACATTGTCACCTAGATTCCATGGTGTCTGCCTGGAGTACATTCAAGACTGGCTACCATGATGGTTGCTTCCAATTTCTATCAATTGACACTTACCTCTCAGACTTCTCTAGGAGGAATACTGAAGAATATATGTTCTCTCCATCTGACACCTGAGAAGCCAAGTTCTGCTAAAGTTGTGATCCAAGAGCAAAGCTCTCGCTATGCTTTTGCTCTCTAAACTACGTGGCTATAAACACTTTTTACCATGTTTGTTCTCATGTGCATGAACACCAGTTGAACAAATTACTGCAGGTGAACAGTTAAGGGCAAAGTGTAACAATGGTCAAACTTTTCACAAGCCTTGGCAGGCACTGACAAAAAAACCAGTCCTAAATGTCAGGCTTACCATGAACTAGAAGAGCTTCTATGTTCCTCTCCCTCTGCATGCTCATAGGCTCTTCAGCCCAACCTTCAATGACCTAGGCACTCATCTGAAAGCCACACACCCCTTTCTTCTTAGAATTTTTAAAATTTGAAGACACTGGTTCTCACACCATTGTTTAGAATTGCTTCTCAGCCTTTTGGCTAAGATCAAGTGTATCAAGTGTAGAATCAAAGGAATAGCAGTGTCTTTAATTTCATCTCCAATATCCCAGTAATTTACAACATCTTGGCTTCTTTTGTCTATGTTTTGACAAGACTTGGGAACTTACAATCCTGTAATTGCAGCTACTCACTATGCTGAGGCAGGAGGATCACACATTTAAGCTGTCCTGGGCTACAGAGTGAGTTCAAGGTCAGCCTGGGCAACTTAGTAACCTGTTTCAAACTGAGAAATGAAAAGATATGGGGGTTTACCAATTTAGTAGTCAAGTGATTGCAAACATATCCACAGCCCTGGGATCAATTCAGCAATACTACAAACAAAAGTGGGGAGGAGATGGAGGGAGAGAGAAAGAGAAAGGGGGAGGGGAAGAGAAAGAGACATATATCATTTTGCTTCACATTCTCTTCCTCAGTTGTGCCTTTTCGTTAAGACAGTCACTTGCTATGTAGCCTAGGCTAGCCTCAAAGGACATCCACCTCCCTCCAGCTCTGAGTGCTGGGACTCCGGGCACATACTCCCATGTCCCATATGTGCTTCTTTTAAGCAGAAGTTTTGCAGTTGATAACGAATGATGATAGAATTTGCTCTATTTTGCTAAGTTTTGTCAAAAGTAAAGACATAAACATAAGAATAAACATTATTCAAATATGTGGAAATCAGGTTTACAGCCTTGATTAGTAACAATTTTATTATACAACTATTCAAGTACTATACTAACAGAAGTAAAATATTTTTCAACTCCTGATAATATATCTTTCATTCATATTTTTAAAACAATACTTTAAAATGTGTTTATTTTTACAAGTGCTTCTCTGCCCATGTGATAGTGACCACAGGGACTTCTTCTGTGGAATCAGAAAATGAAAATGAAGGCAGCTCCAAATAGGTCAACAGCATGTGAAAAAAAATGGAACTCTCAGAACAAGAGAAGTACAGTTTCCATACCTAATGTCTATGATGCTATGGGCTTTACTTTTACATCATTTAACTGGAAAGAAAAACCACTAAGTTCTACTACTCTGGAGAGAAGCCAAAATAAGAAACAACCCACCACAGCGATAAATGTTTTTTAAGCCACAAAAGATGCTGGACACTTTTAAAACACCCCTGAGTGAAAAATAGATTCCCAGCTAAACAGGAATGGGCTGCAGAAGTGTTTCTAACTTAGCTCTCAATGAGGTTGCAAGAGATGGAAAGACAGGACTTCAATTTCTCCACTGGAAATCACTGTTTCAAAAATAAATTCAAAGTGCCAATAAAGGGAAAAAGTGGGGAAAAGTGGAAATTGCATTTTCTCAGTGCCAGGATGAAATAGTTCATAATTTTTATTTTTCATTTTGTGACAAAAATCAGTTTCAATGAAAGGCAATAAAGGTGGTCATACAGACTGTTTTAAAAGAGGGAAGTAACACTCACAAGCAGTTGGGAAAAGTTATCAAAAGTTGTCAATCAGGAAATGAATCTGACAGTTTTCTTTCTCAGTGAGGAGGGTGGAACCTCAGGAGCCCTGCAGAGAGCCAGGCTTGGGAGCAATGCCTAGCGGGAAATCAGAGAGAAGCCGGTAAGAGTTGTGCACTCCAAACTAGGATCTCTTAGTTCTTTAATACTACTTTTTCTGAAGAAAGGAGTAAATATAAGGGGAGAGGCCATAGCTTTCTTCTTACTCAATTTAAGAAGTGCATAGAGTTCACATACAAGTATTTATGGATTATAGAAACCCACAGGCATCCTATCATGGAACACAGTGAGACACTTCCTGCTCAGAGGCTTTATTACATGTACAACAATTTTATTGCTTAGGTTCTACTATTTTAATTGCATAAAATTAACTGTCAACTGTGAGCCCTATGAGCTGTAAGAATGACCAGCCTGGAAAGACACACCCACAGTTGCAACAGTGGCTTGAATGTCAAAGGAGTAATCAACCATTCTATGATTGAGTTTAGCACAGTTCACAGGAATAGAACCCATGCCTGACACTCTTACTAGGGCAAAGAACCTACATCTAGGCAGGTTGTAAAAATGAGGGGACAATTTTATTCACCATTTTTCTTTTACTTAATATGAATTTTTATTATATGAATAAAATACAATTTTATTCAATATTTTTGAGTGTCTACCGTTTTGCATTTCATAATATACATTGAAGACCATATCACCAGGGGACACACAGTTCTTTCTATATTCAAAGTCTAATGGGAGAACTTATAAGAGGAGATAGTAAACCCTGCAGGGTGGGCTCAAAGGCAGATACATGCTAACAAAGAAGTAGGAGGAAGGATGTTTACAAGAAAAATTACAAATAAGACGGGACAGAGAAGAGTGGGATTTACTGAAAGGAAAAGTATTGAATGAAGAAATGGGAGAAGAAGGAGAATATTGCAGTGAGATATAAAGGAAACCAACTGTACAGAATTAAAACCAGTGTATATGGGAGAAGCTAGATGTTTAGAGAATGGCATGTAGGAAAGCTAAGCAGTGCAAAGACAGAGCATACTATGTACTTACTCCAAGGCCATTGGGAACAGAAGGGTTTGCACCTGTCTGAGCCTATTAGATGCATTACACAATAGCATCTGGGAACCAATGTGTAACTGGAAAGCAACCCTTCTGCTCTGGATTGGGAGCTGTGGTTGTCTGAATGAGAATGCCCTTCATTGTCTCATATATTTGAATACTTGGTCCCAAGTTGCTAGAACTGTTTGGGAAGGATTAGGAGGTGTGGTTTTGTCAGAGGAGGCATGTCACTGGGATGGCTTTAAGGGCTCAAAAGGCATTGCCATTGCCAGGTAGCCCTCTCTTCTGCCTCTTGTTTGTGGATCAGATGTAGCTCTCAGCTACTGCTTCAGTGCCATAGCTGCCTGCCTGCCAACTTGCTCCCTGCCATGATCGTCATGGATATAACCCTCTAAAACTGTAAGATCTCAATAAAATCTTTTTTTTTTCTATAAGCTCCCTTGGCCATAGTATGTCCCTTCACAGCAGTAGAAAAATAACTAAGATGGGAGCTGTACCAGTTAAGCAAAGTGGGCTCAGGAGTTACCAGTTAAGCATGGTGGGATCAGGAGCTTCCAGTTAAGCATGGTGGGCACAGAAGTTGATGTGAGTCCATAGGAAAGGGGTCAGACTTGGGAAATTATGACCACACAGTGACCGGCTGAGCCTAGTTTTGCTTTAGTTGGTGACGTCATAGGCACAGTTTGAAGTCTCTTCTGCTGCACCCTTTTTCATGCTCCAAGGCATGGAAAATACAGTCCATCATGCTTGCCTATTTTCTGTTACTGTTACCAACGCTCTTTGCTTTGCTGGGAGGTGGGAACATGAGTTGACTAGTTGTTCCTATTCCAGTTCTTGCAGGTCCTCTTTCTCCTTTCTTTTAGCTCGACTTTGTTAGTTCCAAGATATTGTCTCGTGTTAGCCTCAAACTTCTCATTTAAAAGGAATTAAAATTTTAGCCAGTATATTTTAAGACTTCAAGATTTTCAAACAATCTTTCCCTTATTTTCCATTCACAGCTCACTAGCCCTTATGCCATAATTATATTACATTTTTTTTCCTTTGGTTTCTTGAAAAGGTCAGTTTTATGGGGTTAGCTGTTTCCTCTGTGTCACCTAATATTGAATTTCTTTTTTTTTTTCTTGTTGATTCACTTTGGTCTTAAGAATTGTAAGGTGAAATATCACTCCACATATCCTGCAAGATATGGGTTTTATGATCAATTAAGACATTCGGGGTCATGATGGTTGCTTAGTCTCTGTTGGCAGACATAAGTTTTGTGTCTTTTCAGAAAGATGTGTGGGTTTCTCAGCTAACATACTAAGAAGGTCAGGCTTTCTTCTAGATGGTTGGCAAATGGCTTCCGCGTTTGCTCTTGTTCCTTGAGGTTGAATCTTAGGGGCTTTGATGTTCATACAAGCTGTGGGTTGTATTTCACTCTAAGTCTTCTTGATCTTATCTTCATGATTTCTAAATGTAGAAAACCATATTTGTAAATTAACACATAGCGAAAAGGCTTGTTATCTCCCACAGTTTTCTAATGATAAAAAGCATAAGAATTAAAAGAAGACATTTAAAAAAGTCCAAGTTTTGCCACTTTGAAACCAGATGACTGTGATTTATTTGTTCTTAAGTTTTCTTTGAGGACTTTTAGGGTGGCCAAACTGATTTTGCTGAAACATCATATTATTTAGTAAACTACTAAATACCATGTGGCTGAAGAAACTTTTCATGTAATGAACTATGGCCTCTGTGGAAGCCAGTAACCCTGTAAATATGGAAGAGGAAGATGTTTATTAAGTGGAAAGCTATTATATTCTCAGACATTATTATTTGAAAATCTGACAGTGTTCAATTTAAAGGAGCCTCGGGATTCAGGCAGATTTAACTGATGGGTGCGTTTCCATGCAGTTTAAACTTGGGTGGAAGACACATTTATCTCTGTAAGAGGGTCCGTGGGAGGAGCAGGAGCTGGGCTCCTGTTCTAGACTCTTCTCTCCATTCTTCATTCAGTCTCCAGACAATGTTCCTTCCTGCAAAATTAATACAAACAGTACTGATGGCAGAGATGGGTAGGCAGGCAGGTCATCCATTTCTTAGGACAAATGCACAGCCATCATCACTCAGGATATTTGACCAGCTTGGAGATGTTTCCTTATCAGATTAATGCCTTTGTCTCTGTAGCCACATTTTCTGACTTCTCTCTAGATTTTTTTTCCACTTATGAGTGTTTTTCACTGAACACAAATGATATCACCATGCTTAGTGGCTGAGTGACTGATGTTTATATCTAGCAGTAAATAAGAGAAACCCAGCCTTCCTTCTTGCCTGCCATTATTTTCATCGCATAAATTTTGTAGCAGGACAGCGACCTTCCTCCTTTATATCTGACAGAATGAGATCTATGGAGATGCTTGAACTTAAAAGCATCACTGGTAAGGGAAAAAAACTACTTATTCTGTGATATTTTAGGGGAGCTATCATAATACTTGAAGTATCAAGACTTAGAAGCTAAAACTCCAGCACAATGTTTACATGTCAGCTTGCTCAGAATCTTTGCTTCCAAGCAGGACATGGAAATGATACCCGAAATGGCAGATCTTTGGGAGTGCTCTGCCTGTAAAGATGGTTGAGAAGAGGAGGGATCCTCATCTCTATAAAACTTGAGATGGTCATAATAACAGAAGGAAGTCACTCCACTCTCATTAAATAAAAGGGAGAAATGGGAGCCACATACTCACCAAATTAAGTGCTTCAATGAGGATGTGTCTCCATTCCAACTGTGGCACAGTCAGAGCTGTGGCTTGCAAAATGGTCACATAAAAATGACCCACTGTCTTGGTCGTGTTCCAACTTCCTTTCAATTAAGTAACCTTTATGTGTGCTTGAATGTGATCCTTGGGTTTGCCTCTCCTGCCCTCATGCCTATGGTGAACCTTCACACTGAGCTCTTGTGCATTAAATGTCAGCTAATAAACTTTGCCCTTTCTTGTCAGTATGTGAAGCTCAGTTGCTTCAGGCATTTCCTCAGAATTTTGATAAAAGTACAATAATAATGACAATGGTCTTTGGCAAAGGGGAGCAGGAATATGTCTGGTCACAATTCCAGTGGTCCAGAATCTCAGTGAAGATAAGATGAAAGTCATAGGTGCTGAGTGTTGTCTTTGGAACTGCACTGATCAAGTCTGTCTTTTCTTCCCTTTTATGCATACTGAGAAAGCATTCTGCCCAGCAAATATGCTGACTACTGCAATGTTGACTACTGCATTGACTAGTGCATTATTGAATATTGCACTGTTGTCTACTGCACTGTTGACTGCTGCAGGTTGACTTCTGTACTGTTGACTACTGCACTATTGACTACTGCACTGTTGACTGCTGCACTGTTGACTACTGCACTGTTGACTACTGCACTGTTGACTGCTGCACTGTTGTCTACTGCACTGTTGACTGCTTCACTGTTGACTGCTTCACTGTTGTCTACTGCACTGTTGACTGCTTCACTGTTGACTGCTTCACTGTTGTCTACTGCACTGTTGACTGCTTCACTGTTGACTGCTGCACTGTTGTCTACTGCACTGTTGACTGCTTCACTGTTGACTGCTTCACTGTTGACCACTGCACTGTTGACTGCTTCACTGTTGACTGCTTCACTGTTGACCGCTTCACTGTTGACCGCTTCACTGTTGACTGCTTCACTGTTGACTGCTTCACTGTTGACTGCTTCACTGTTGACTGCTGCACTGTTGTCTACTGCACTGTTGACCGCTTCACTGTTGACTGCTTCACTGTTGTCTGCTGCACTGTTGACTGCTTCACTGTTGACTGCTGCACTGTTGTCTACTGCACTGTTGACTGCTTCACTGTTGACTGCTTCACTGTTGACCGCTGCACTGTTGACTGCTTCACTGTTGACTGCTTCACTGTTGACCGCTTCACTGTTGACCGCTTCACTGTTGACTGCTTCACTGTTGACTGCTTCACTGTTGACTGCTTCACTGTTGACTGCTGCACTGTTGACTACTGCACTGTTGACTGCTTCACTGCTGACTGCTTCACTGTTGACTGCTTCATTGTTGACTGCTTCACTGTTGACCATTGCACTGTTGACTGCTTCACTGTTGACTGCTGCACTGTTGACTGCTTCACTGTCTACTGCATTGTTGACTGCTGCACTGTTGTCTACTGCACTGTTGACTGCTGCACTGTTGACTACTGTACTATGGACTACTGTACTATTTACTACTGCACTATTTACTACTGCATTATTTCCTCATTTGTCAACATCATAGAGAATCTGCAAAGCTTCACATATAAAAGAAAAATAAAGAAAGCAGATAGCCACTATTTGGGAGTTAGCAAGTTAGTTACACAGATGGACACATTTGTAATAGTACTCTGTGGTTGCTAAGCTTATTTATACAGGCAGACCAGGCATGTGACTTATCGACTAAGTAGGTTAAATTGAACTATAAGTAAAAAAATATATAGGAATTAAAATCACTGGCAGATTCAAATTTGAATGGGTTGCCTGCTGTGAAAGTTCAGTTATTTGTTAACCTGACACTACCAAGAATCACATGAGAGGAAAGTATCAATAATGGGTGTCTATATCAGGGTGTCCTGTGAATGTGTATGTGAGAGACTGCTTGACTGTCTGAAGTGATGCTGATTTCAATCAGCCTCAAAGCTGGAGGAAACATTACCTTGTTTGGGGCCCTGGGTTGCGTGAGACTAGGGAAAATTCCTAAGCACTAGGCACACATACATTTATTCTCCTCTTTGTTGGCTGTGCATGTGACCAGCTGCTTGAAGTTCCCATTCACCACAGTGATGGACTCTCTGTCACCTGTTCTTGCAGTCTAAAATAAGCATTCCTATCCTATTTGATTTTATTGGGATGTTTTATAATAGCAACAGAAATAAAATTAAAACTATGGCCCAAGGTCTAAGGAGAAAGTCTGGGAATAAATGGATGGATGTTGGCTTGATGTGATCCTTGCTCAATTATGCCATATTTTTCTAGTACAGAAAACATTGAAGATAATTCCTTGGTCAATGGATATTTTAATACTCAAGACTTGTTTTTAGGGGAGACTTTCAGGGGTCAGTAAACACACCAAAGCTATGAACATTGAAATCCCCAAAGTGCATTTACAAATTGCTCTCTGAAAAAGTATTCTGGGAGTTGCCTTGCTCACCAGTTTTGAGGATGCTGGTTTCATGCATAGGGTCAGTAGTCAGTAGGGTGCATATATTTATTTCTGCCTTGGTAAAGTGATACATGATTTGTATATGTATTGCTGTATCAATAAGGTAACATATCACTTCCTGTGGTTTCAGTTGAGACTGATTTCTTTCTCAAGCATGAGATGATTGGCATTTGTATCTCCTCTGATCTAAATGATCAATATCTACCCTTATCCATACAGGTTTGGAAACTTTGTTTATTTTTTTAATACAGTACTGGAAACTCTTACTTATTTAAAATGTATTGAAAATTATTGGAAAAATCAATATTGTCACCAACAATCCTCAGCTTGTAATATTTTGTGCATAATTACTGTGAACGTTATATATATGTATGTATATATATATATATATATATATATATATATAATAGTATATGTATATATATATATATATATATACTCATTATCACATATATATCATTAGTCATGTGCCCTCTGTCTGTGCTGAATGAAGAGCAGCCAGTTCCTCGACTAACTCTGAAGGGGTTAATCAGCCATACTCTCTATGACCACAAAACAGCCCAGGAGACAAAGCACACCAAAGACTCCAAGACTGAGCCCAAATACTTGCCTAATGTTCTGCCATTAAGTTCAGTGTCTGCCACTGTAGAGTTAACACTAACAAATAGATACTAGCCATGAAAATATGATCCAAACAAAGGAATAGAGAACTAGGTCCTGTTCTTTACATGGCTGACTTTGGGAGTTTCAACCAGGGTCATGCTCCAGCCCATTCCCTTACTCTCTGTACTTTCTCTCTGTCTTAAGTTTATGGATTTCCTTCATTTGCTTAATAATATGCTGTCATGCAAATAGAACAGAACTGAAAACATCTCTTCTTCTTTGTAAGTTGGGAGTGGACCATAATGTTTGGTGGAAGTCACTTGTTTACCATTGGAGCTACATATTGAAATGATATCCACCACATTCTAGTCCCAAGGCAGATATTCTGGCTCACTTCCTTGTTATTTGATGGGGTACAGCTAGACTCTGGGATTTCTGAGCTCTCCAGTGAGTCTATTTGTAGCAAAAAATGGAACCACTTGTCTTAGGTTTACATCTCATTTTTATGCAGACAATTGTGGCCAAGAGCAATAGAGAGTCAAATGTCTTGGTTAAGAGAGTGGGTAGTTATGCTTCACAAATAGTTTATAGGTATAAAAACACTCTACCAGGAAATGAGTGTCTAAAAGGAACTTCTACATAAGGTTTAACATGATAAAGACATGACACTTTAAAAATAGAAGTTACATTTAATTTTGAAAATAACAGTATCAGTAGTTTTTCCATCAGCTTTTGATTAGATACAGACACTATCCCTGTGCCAAATTTGGGTTTGTTGTTGTTGACTCATTTGATAAAATTCATGGCCAAAACCAACTCGAGAAGGGAAAGGTTTGTTTCATCTTACAATTCTAAGGTCATAATCTATCACTGAAGAAGACCAGGGCATGAACTCAAGACAGGAACCTGGAGGCAGGAGCTGAAGCAGAGGCCGTTGAGGAGTTCTGCTTATTGCCTTGCTCTCCTGTTTGGCTCAGCCTGCTTAATTATACAACTCAGTACCAGCTGCCAAGGGATGGCACCACCCACAATGTGCTGGGCCTTTCTCTGTCAATCACTAATTGAGAAGGTTCCCCATCGCCTTGCCTAGTGGGGGCAGTTTCTCAATTGAGGCAGTTTCCTCTTCCTGATGACCTGAGTTTGTGTAAGTTTGACAAAAAATAACCTCAGGTAGCACAGCATGTTCGTGTTGTGACCATGGCTGCAATTGCTGTGCTGTGGTGGATACATTGTACCTTAGTTTGTTCATTTATATCACATAATTATAAAAGGCAGTAGACTCAGGGCTATTGGTTTGTGAATCACCTTCCTGATGCTTTAGGATGAAATGTCCCCACAGGTTCATACTGTGGATGCCTGGTCCCTGCTGGCGGATGTGGAATCTTTGTGGGATGGTTAGCTGTCAGAAGCTTTTGCAGGTTAGACTTGCTGAAATGCCAGCCCGAAATCCCAGCATCCTGGTCTGGTTGCCCAAGTGGAATTCAGCACCACGGACAGAGCCACCCCACCAGCCTTCTTTATGGTTTCTCTCAAGATATTTCTGAAAATGAACACCAAATAAATCTTCCCACTCATTCACAGAGAAGAAGAAAGTGACTAATACAGATACACAAGTAAACGGTATTATTAATGTCACCAGTATTTAAACCCAACTGATTGATACTTTTAATATGCACTAATCACACCCCAGCATTTGAAAGAATTACCACAGCTATGAGGCCAGCCTTGACTAGGCAGTAAAATATGTCTTAGTAAAAACCAGAAATAAAACTATGCATTAAAATAAAATCTAAAGAAAAGGAGAAAGCAATTTTCTTCTGCTACTATTTTCACCCTTGTTGTATTGTGAGGGCAACCCGAGGTCTAGGTGCCTCTCTTGGGGCATAGGAGAAGGTGTGACTCTGACTGAAGACCACCACCGGACTGCTGTTGACTGTAAGGATTTAACCTACAATAGTAGGCAGAAGAGAGAATAGAAGTCATGACTTCCCTGAAGGGTGTTATTTTGTTTTATAAACCATAGTCCCCTTCAGTGTAATGTTCACCATCATGGTGCATAGTGAGTGACTTTATTTGGTTCTTATCATTCAATATTCAGAGAAAAACTTCAGTAAGAGCTCCCCAGACTCCTGCAGCATTTATTTTTTAGGGGTGAGCCTGTGCTCCTAATTCCTTAACTGTCTTCAGTGCCTTAGTGGAATAGTAATATCATTGAGTAGTCGTGGGTAGCAGCATCTGCTCATGGGGTTGACAGTCCCCAACCTTCCCAGCAATTGGCATTCTTATCAGCTCTGTCTCCTTGCTGCTGCCTCTCTCTGTTATATGCATACCTTGCTGGTCTGTTGTCTCACTCAACAAATTAGATTTTTCTCTTGATAGTAAGTATAGTTATTATTCAGGTTTCTCAAGGAGCAGGGGGCCAAAACCAAGAAAATAAATGTTGCAGACCTGAGCTCCACTTGTGACACTCATGGTGAAAGTCACCACCAGCTACAAAAATGTAAATAATTAAGAACCTCTACATACCCTTAGTGAATTCAGAAGATGGCTGTCAATACCCATTGAGAGGAGATGCACCCAATACTCCGAACACCTTGAATTCTTAAGAGTGTAGTGTGTGTTCTCTTTGTAGGTTTTAAGCAATTACACTTCCTCTCAGAGTTCTGCATCCCACTGATGAACTGGAACTGGAGTTACAGACAGTTGTGAACCATCAGACCTGGGTGCTTGGAACTGAAGTTGGATCCTCTGCAGCAGCAGCAAGAGCTCATCAATGCTGAGCCGTCTCCCCAGCCTTGCAATGTACTATTTAAAAGGGACTCAGATACTGATTTATCTAATTAGGAAACAATTTACCACTTGCTTACTGAAATTCTATGAAACTTTGTCCATGCAAATATCTGAGTTTATCATTTAGAAATGTAAAGAAAGATCTTCCCCATCAGCTCCAGGGACCACGAACTGTGATCTTATAGTTGACCTTTCTCTTAACCCAGTTGTTTAAGAACAAAGAAAACCTTGTTGAAAAGGACAGATAAATAGCCACTAATCCTGCCATCCAAGGAAAGGCTACTAAATAAGCAATAGATAAAAGAGAGACAGTGGAAAAAGAGAGTCCTTGTTAGGAGTTGGCAGAAGTAAAGGCATAGGGTGATATAGAATACAAGAGAGCCATGGTTCTTAGGATCCTGAGAAATATCATTTAAATAACTAGGATAGCTGGGATTTGACTGCAGAGTTGTGCTCCTCACTGAGAAGGCAGCAGATACTTCAGATGTGTACAAGCAGGTGAAGTGCCCTCTACAGGTTCAGCTTAGTAAGAAAAGAAAGTGGGGAGGACAAGAAGAGAGGGCAAGTGAGAAAGAGGGAGAAGAGAAGCACTGGGCAGAGGAAGTGGAAGGGGATGGGAAGCAGTGAGGAGAGGAGAGAGGAGAGGGAAGAGGAGAGGAGAGGAGAGGAGAGGGGAGGGGAGGGGAGGGGAGGGGAGGGGAGGAGGGGAGGAGAGAGGGGAGGAGAGAAGAGAGGAGAAGGTAGAACAAAGGTAGCCCATAGCTTGTCTTGAAACATATTTGAGGTGTGTGTCCACATGTGTCTAGGTCTGTGTGTGCCCTGCAATTGCTCATATGATTTCTACTTGGTTGTTATTTTTGCTCTGGAAGGCAAGCTCTAAGACAGTCACCTTCATCCAATACATTTTAAATTGCTTTGAGCATGGGTTTCAGGTTTATCACTTTATTTTATTTACCTGTTTGTTTATTCGGTATCTGGAGATACTAGCCAGGTCTCATTCTCTGTGCTAGATTAATAACCTGTTTGGTTTTTTTTCTCAGCTATATAGCAATTCTCAAATCTTGGTTATGTTTTCACCCTCTTTGGGCATACTGTTGCTCACATTGCTACCGCATGCTGCAGCTTAGAGCTTAGTTAGGTAAAGTTCAAGACAAAGACACATACAGCTAACATGAGGGCTCAGTTGGTAAAGGTGCTTGCCTCTAAGCCCAAAACCTGATTTTTATTCATCAAAATTCACATGGTCAAAGGACATAACAGGATTCTGAGAGCTGATCTCCTCCACATTTCCCTCTATTCCCCTTCCCACTCTCTCTCCTTCTCCCTCTCCCCTTCCCTCTTCCCTTCTTTCTCCCTCCTCCTTCTCTCCTTCTCTCTCCCCCTCGTTCCCTCTCCCTCTCTCTCCCTCGTTCTCTCTTTCTCCAGTTTCTGCAGCATCTCTAAGACTTCAAGCTGTCTCTTTGACTGCTCTGTCCTCTGAATGTTTGCAAATCTTTCTGTTTTTTCTAGCTGTTTTCGGCTAGAGTACTGTTGTGATAAACTCAGACACTCCCAACATAGAGATTTTTCCTTCTTTGTCACTCATATACTTGTTTACTTCACTATGAAAAATATGTTCAAATACAGTAGGTAAATATAGACTGTAAGAAGAATAGCCAAAACATGTGAAAAAATCACAAACTATAGTGCTATAAGCTGATAGGTAAGAAACATCGACACTCAAGCAAGCAGTCATAATAAATTAGCCTGTAATGATGTCCTAGCAGGCCATCCCATGGAACTCGAGTTTGAAAACATGAGATCAAATTGTAAGACGTGGGCTGGGAATGCAGCTCAGTGGGCGGTGGGAGGCTTACATAGATACTTCAGGCCCTAATGATCAAACAGTTCCCACTGAGTTCCCTAATAGTAATAGCATAAGAAACAAAGAGCACAGCTTGTCTGTTTTGTTTAATTTGAAACAAGGTCTCATGTTTTAGCTGTGGCTGACTTGGAACTCAGCAGGCTGGCCTTGAACTCACAGAAATCCACCTGCCTCTGTCCTCTCTCTCTGCCTCTCTGCCTCTCTGCATGTCTGGCCTCTCTGCTTCTCTGCCTCTGAGTGATAATATTAAACATGTAACCACTACACCCAACAAGCAAGAGGGTTTTATTTTTCATATTTTTTTAAAGATTTCTATAGCACTCTTGGTTTCTCTGTTTGCAGGGCATACCATGTTTCTGATTACATTTAATAATTTTAACATCTGTTTGCACTTATGACAAGATTGAAAGCCCTCGTCTTGCCTGTATTTCAATTTTTATTCAAGTCTTCACATTCTGGGTATTCAGTAGTGGTCTGCTTTGTTTTATGAATTAGTAAATAAACACATGACCAGATAACTGTTTGTATGATAAATGAATGGAGGCCAGCCGAGGGACTAACTGAAGCCTTCAGGAATGGGATGGAAACACCTTCAAAGGCCAGGTTAAATTCTACAGAGACATCTTCAGATGGAGAGTGCCTGATGTGCCCTGCTGGGCTGGTTGGCTCCACCCACATCTGAGTCCCAGCATGGCCTTCTGTAAACTTTTCATCTGGTCTATGTGAAAGGTGTGATTCAGTGTTTCTAGCAGAGGTGAATGTTGGTGGCTGTAGGTGATTATTCCTCCAGCTTTGTGGAATTTATTGAAATAAATTAACATTTGAACAGCTAATCTCTTCCTCATTAAGACCATACTTCAGCAAACACGTTTTTAATACAGCCAGTGGAAGGTAAACCCTTACAAAAGCCAGACATTTCAAGGAGCTATTCAGTAGGTAAATCACACTGTTTTCCATTTCCTTTAGACGGAATGCTTTAATATATCATTCTGAGATCCATTGCTAAGGAAATAGCAATTGTTAAAATATTTAAAAATATTTCAGCCAACAGGTAAAATTTAAAAAGAAAGTAATATTCTTTTCTGTTTTTTTATCAAGACCAACCAAATGCAATTCCTTTATAGATAGCCTGGCATAGTGCAAGGTCCTTGGGAGATCTGCTCACTTCTTTCCATTCAGTAAAATGCAAATATTGGTGTGAATCGTCCTAATTGTCTCTATGAGCTCAATTAAAGCAGCTAGCTCTGTGAGTGACAGCTCATCTTGTTCAGTAAAAGATGCATACCTGACTGAAATGTAGGCCTGGGGCTAACTGTCCACACTGTCTTTATTCTGTACTGTAGACTTCTCAGATCAGTTTTGGGCCCCACTGTCTCATCGGCAGGGGACAAGAGAACAGATCTGTGCCATGCAGACTGGTCAGGGCCGGAATTTTGTCTGCTGTATTTTTGACTATTTAATATCATATCTTCAGGCCCTTTCCAGGCACTGGGTGATAACCAGGCCACTGACAAGAGATTTTATTGCAGCAAGACTCTAGTCCTGCATGGCTTTTGAAAGCTTCTGGGACCATTGCCTGCAGGCCATCCTAGCTTTATTTCTGTTGCTATGACAACTCCAGCAAAACAAATGTAGGGGGATAAAGGGTGTATACAACTTGTAATTCCATGCACTGGTCCCTGATTTCAAGGAAGTCAAGCCAGCATCTTGAACATCTAGTAACATCATATCCACACTCAGGAAAGATGCAACAAATGCAACAAATGTGTGTGTGCTTACTGATGCCCTGAATCTCTCTAAACTTACACAGGCACCAGTCCCAGGGAAGGGATTTAGGCTCCATCTTCTAACATCAGTTAGCATAATCAAGACAGTCTCCCAGAGACACACCCAAAGGATGAGCTTATCTAGACAGCCCCACATTCAGACTTTTCTGAGTGTTTCTAGATTATGTCAGATTGACAATTAAGACAAACTGTGGCAGGAACAAAGAAATAAAACCCTTTCTTTGGAAGCAGCAAGTCCCCTGATGGCATGGATGTCACCAGTGTCCCCTGCATTCTAGGTAAACTGGGCAATCCCTGTACCTTCAGCACAAAAACAGGCAGGATTTAGAGGCCTTGCTGGGGACGGCAGCCTTTCCTCCCTCACAGGGGACAAAACCCCATTCTGGAGTGAATATTTCCTCCATAACTGAAGTGTTTCTTCAGGGAGGTGGAGGTCATTTATCCAGAACTTCTGGCTCATGCTTTTCATAGGGGCCTATGCCCCCAGACACCTACCCTCATCACCCTATACACACACACACACACACACACACACACACACACACACACACACACACACACCCCTACTTACACATACAATAGTATATCCCAAAATCATCTCTCTGAAGTGTTTTTCATCAACAGTCAGGATTTTAGGATAATATTGACATTAGTCTGTTTGACTTACCCATGATTCTTCAGTATTTTAGACTGAGTTTTAAGGTTTATATCACATAAATAGTCAAATATAAAACCTCTTGACTTTCAAATGCAAGCAAATACCATAATTATGCTATTACACTGACTGACTATTAAGTCAACACACAGTGTCTAATCTGAAGAATTGTCTTCCAGCGTTATGCAAATAGGTTGCCTTACAGTCAGCGAGCTGGCCCAGCAGGTAAATGCACTTTGTCACCAAGCTGGAGGAGCTGAATTCTGTCACTAGGGCACCTGTGGAGAAAGGATAGAACCTGCCCTGACGGACACAGGAGCTGTGGTATTCACACATCCTAAAGTAAATAAAATGTTGTAAAAGTGAGTTGCTTTTACAGATATAAATTCTACACTTCTAAATCTTCCATGAGCTTCCAGTTCACCAGAGGCTTCTGGGAAATGACTGAGTCTAGGGGTTAGGATAAGGACCTACAAATGAGTCTGAAGCACTCTCCTTTTTAAAGTTTTATCTTGCATATAGTTTCAGAATCTTATACGTGCACATAATGCATTTTAATCAGTTCTGTCCTCCTCTCCCTGGACTTCAGATTCTTCCCATCCTCCTCTTACCCTGCCTGCCTCTTCCTTCCCAAATTCACGTGCTCTTCTTTAAACCCACTGAATCCAGTTAGGACTGCCCTTAAGCGCATGGGTGTGGGACAGTCCTCTGTAGCAAGGCCAGCCTCTGAGGGCTGAATCCCTGAAGAACACCCATACATTGCCAATAGCTCTTCAGCTAGGGGTGGCTTCTGAGCCCCTCCTGCTCCATGCTGGGGTTTGTCTGTTCTGTCCTTGTGAAGGTGCTGTGCATGCAGTTCCAGTGCTGTGAATTCATGTCATGTCTGGCAAATACTGTTTCACTGTAGATGTCCACTATCTCTGTCCCTTATACTCTTTCTACTGCTGCTTCTGCTCCAAACCTCAGCCTTGGGAGTAAGGCTGCAAAATAGCTGTCTTATGAAACTTCCTAAAGAAATTAGTGTCAAACAAACAAACAAACAAACAAACAAACTTAATGTACAAGTTAACCTTAGGAAACTTTCAGAGGCCAAAGCTAAGATAATTAGCAATAAAAATAACAGTAGTTATATTATATTTAAAAAGGTAAGACAATTGAGCAATAAAAATAATAGTCATTACATTTTAATTTTTAAAAAGTGACAAATTCACAGGATGCTGGGATGTGATTAAATCACCAAGAAAATAAACAAGCAGGGAGGAACAACCCCCTCCTAGATATGTCTGAGTGTCCCCAGGTGGAACAGGAAGGTGAATTTGCTGGTCAGCCTTAGGATAGGAACAGTAACTTCCCCATGGGACTCTAAGCACACCACAGTCTAGGTTCAGCCAGGTCACCTGCACTCTGGGGAAGTGCACTAGCAAAGACCTAATAAAGTCACTGTTATCCCTACAGTGCACTTGCCGAGTGTTCAGTAAAGCTGGGAGAGATGGTGGGGAACCCCAAATTGCATGATCTATGCAATCACTGGTAATTACAGGTATTGGGGTCATGGCAGATGAAGACAGATGGGAGCCACAAGAAACAGAAGGGCAATGGACCTAATCACTATATAGAGTTTAGTGTGTCCCACACTGTCCTGACAGCAGAGACCAGATGGTAGAGAAATAATGGCTGAAAGAGAATTCACCCTAGCCAGTTCTCTCTCTCCCCCTCTCTATCTCTCTGTCTTGCCCTCTCCCTCTCTCCCTCTCTTTTTCCCTCTCTCTCTTTCCCCCATCTCCCTCTTCTTCCCCCTCCCTCCTCCCTCTCTCTCTCTCATCCTCTCTCTCTCTTCCTCTCCCTCTCCCTTCCCCTCTTCCTCTCCCTCTCTCTCCCTTTTCTTTCTTTCTCTCTCTCTCTCTCTCTCTCTCTCTCTCTCTCTCTCTCTCTCTCTCTCTCTCTCTCTCTCTCTCTCTCATTTTTAAGCATTCCTTTATATAGCCCAGGCTGGTCTTGAACTTCTGAAGGCCTTGCCTCCACCTTCTGAGAGCTGTAATTGTAAATGTGAACCACCATGCCTGGGCTAAGACGTTCTTAATATTATTCCAACAGTGATAAGCACCTTGCCTCAAAGATAGCAATTTACGTATAGAAGTTGTCATTGTTAGAATTTGTTTAAAGACTGTATACAAAATAATATATGGGAAATCTTGGTGCTACTTACATGAATTCCTTCATGTTTAAAATTACTTCACAAGAATTACAATAGATATGTATATACATGTTTCTAGATTAATTTTAGCCAAAATCTGATTTACTCAATTCTCCCAACTTTCAGCATATAAATATAGAAACAATTCTGACCACAGTTCAGGACATATTGGGATGGCTAACAGGTGGCTTTTACAGTAGTACATAACTCCTAGCACAGTATAAAACTTCCTCACAGTATCAGACAATGTGTTCACCCCTATAGATCTGTGAAGACCTAAGCAAATATGTCTGCTGTCTTATTTTAGTTACCATGTATGCAGAGTGGGCATTCATGTGTCTGGACTTTATTCGACAATAATTCATTAAGTCTGTTCCATGTTTCCATCTGTTAAATTCTTCAAAAGCCATTATTAACTATACAAAAATAAACCCAACTTTTGAAGTGAGAAATTCTGCAATAAGTCAATTTAACACAATTTTGAAGGGCAGCTGTCGAGCTAGACTGCCCTTGAATATTTTATGGTCACTCTGATAGTCGTGGCCTTCTTCCAGAGGTACTGAGATCACTCAAATCTTCTTTTAAAGGATATTTTCTGAAATCTGTGTTGTCGGGAAATTACTGGCAGCCTTTTTGGACACAAATGAAATCTAGGCTTTTGCTTTAGTACTCTGAGGCCAGATGTCCTTCTCCTTAAGTTTTGGAGGTAGAAGTAATCTCAGAGATGTGTCTTACTAGGAGACTTAGATGCATGGTTCAAGATCCCCCATGCTAATGCGAGAGAGCAGAGGAAAATGCTACATCTTTCCATCCTCAAGGTCCTCATTAAAGCACCCAGCAAAGATCCATTTCATGCCTCATGTGTTGTCAGCACTGAGGACAGACAACACACTGAAAAGGGTATGGAAAAACATGGTCATTCCTCCCACAGAGACCAAAAGGAGAAATGAATCAACTGCCCTGACAGAGTCAGGGCATCCGGGAAGAAGCATCATGTGCAGACTGAGTGCTCCAAGTTGCCCAGCCAAGGCACCATTTGTGTCTCCTGCCCTATTAGTCAATGAGACACAACATGAGACTCTGATGCAGATAGGAATGGCTTGTGACTAATAATGTGGGTCTTCATTTTTCGAACTTACTGCAAATCTCTTTAGCCTGAGTGTCACCTGAGCCACCAGCCACCAGTCATTGTCATTGAGTGGGTGGTTCCATCCTGGCTCAGAAGACCAAGTCCCACCTTGATATCCAATCTGTACACATTTTCTTTCTCGCTAGCTCATTTCTCTCAGCTCTTGCTACCCCAGGATTATATTTCACTCATATTTTACCTGGTTACTTCCTCTGTCCTAGCACAGACTTCCATTTTCTGTGTGCTGTAGCCAGACTTTGTCCGATTCATCCTTAATGAACATTTGCAAAAATAACAGCATCTTACCATCAGGTCGAATTCATCTCATGTCAATTTAGTTTTTATTCAAAGTACAAACCACAAACCATAAGAAACTCCAGAAGAAGGAAGATCAAAGTGTGGATACTTCATTATTTCTTAAAAGGGGGAACAAAATACCCATGGAAGGAGTTGTAGAGACTAACTATAGAGCAGAGACTAAAGGAAGGACAATTCAGAGACTGCTCTGCCTGGGAATCCTTCCCATATTCAATCATCAAATCTAGACACTATTGTGGATGCCAGCAAGTGCTGGATGACAGGAGCCTGATATAGCTGTCTCCTGAGAGGCTCTGACAGTACCTGACTAATACAAAAGTAGAGGCTCACAGCTATCCATTGGACCGAGTACAGGATCCCCAATGAAGGAGCTAGAGAAAGGACCCAAGGAGCTGAAGGGTTTGCAGCCCCTTAGGACGAACAACAATATGAACTAACTAGTACCCTCAGAGCTCCCAGGGACAAAACACCAACCAAAGAGTACACATCGTGGGATTCATGGCTCTAGCAGCATATGTATAGTAGACGATGGCCAAGTCGGTCATCAATGGGAGGAGAGGACCTTGGTCCTCTGAAGGTTCTATGCCCCAGTGTAAGGGAATGCCAAGGCCAGTAAGCAGGAGGGGGTGGGGTGGTGAGCAAGGTGTGTGGGGGGGAAGGAACAGGGGTTTGTTTTAGTTTTTGTTTTATTATTTTATTATTATTATTTTGGAGGGGAACCTGGGAAAGGAGATGTTGTAAATAAAGAAAACATCTAATAAAAAATAAATAAAATATCAATGTGAAAAAATATTTTTATACATATTCATACATACACATACTCTCTTTGTGTCAAATGCATTCCACTTCCTCTCCTCCAATTCTTACCCTATCCTCTGAGCACCTTTCTTTCCTTACCTCATGTATTCTCTCTTTCTTTAACAACAACAAAGTTGAGTACACTTACTGCCTATACATCCACAGTGTAGGGCCATCTGCTGAAGTATGAGTGGTCTCCCAGTGCCTGTATCCCTGAATTAATACATCCCCTAGCAGACATAAATTGTTAATAACTGCTCCTCAGGTAGGAGCAGGACTTCAGAACCTGGTTCTCCGCCATGCTTGGATTTGGCTGCCATGGTCTGGCCCACGTCTTGTGCACACAGTCCCTGCTGCTGTAAGTACATGCGGACCACAGAGCTGTTACTTCCAGCAAATGTTATTCTGCTGCAGCTGTCCATTTGATCTGCCTCTTGTGTCCAGCCTTCTTGTTCTATATCCATCATGCCTTGGGAGGAAGGGTGTGATGGAGACATCCCATTCAGAGCTGAGCTCTTCAGAAACACTTGTTCTCTGCATGCTGACCCCTTGAGGATCTGTACACAAGTGAAGTACTGTGTTGGAGCAAATTCCTCCCTGTTGCAGAAACTAATGCCAAAAATAAAAATTTGGAAAAGAAGTATTTTTTCTTTTACATCAGTGCTGGTTCCTAGTTTAGTCAGTCCTTAACTCTTATGGTATATCCTGACACATTTTAACAGATTTGGGACTGTGGTAATGAGTAAATTCACCATAGATTCTGTAAAGTTTTAGCACTACATAAGGTATATACAATTCAGTCATAACTTCTTTCAATGGCACAGGGGTAGTATATCTCCTAGTCATTGTTCTGATACATTTAAAAATAAGCATAGGAACTGATTGCACTGTAAACCATAGCTATGTGCTACAGGTTCTCCTTCAGAAATTAATTTTGGCAGAGAGAATATAGTCTTCAGGACTGCTGTTAATTTGATATTGTATAATTTGTTTTTGCTTAATTAATCCATTTTTAAAGAACCAGATAAGGAAATTCATATGCAATTGGACATGGAGCCAAATTGCAATGTATAGTTTGAATTTCCACTGAGTTTTGCACAACAATTTTCAGAATGTATTTTGGCAAACACTTCTCTTCAGTCCTGCAACCTCTGGCATTCTGAAGACCTCAGTTGTCTTCTTCTAGAATTTACACTAACAGTTAAGAGTTTCACCTTGTATCAGACCCGAGGTTTCTGCAAGTACTTTTGGGAAGCATTAAGATGATTCTTCCCCAAGTACACAGATCTGAATCTTTGCAGGTGAGGGAGAACATCATGTCCTTGGAGTTCAGTCTGAAAACAAAGTAATAAGACTGTGATATAAAACATGAACGTTCAAAGCCACAAGCGCCCAGTGCTTCACTCACAAAGCCAGCAGCTGATGCCCATTTCTGCTCTTCCTCCATAACAGTCATTTCCTCCTCTCCTTCTTCCCTCTCATCTCTTTCTGTTCATCCTCCTTCTCTATTTCTTCTTCCTCCTTTGTTTCCTCTTCCTCCCTCTTCTTTCCCTGGCCCTTTCCCTCCACTGAAATTATTTGGGGGGCCCTTAGTAGTGACCATGCAAGGACTCTGAGAGCACTGCTGATTCCTGACATCATCCCTCACTAGAGGAAAGTGGCAGACAGTTCTGTGAGGTGGGCACAAGGCAGGCTGTTAAGAAGCCCAGCACGAGGTCCTTGGAATGTTCTCGTCCTCTCAACAGAATATGTTGGATACTGTACCTCGACTCAGTGCATAGTAGACAAGGATTTAAATATGACCCTGATGTCAGGAAGCCAGGTCTACACTGATACAACGTAAGGAAGGGATGAGAATCTCGGGCACCACAAAGATGATTAGTTGAGCTTAGAACATTAGACTTCCTGACAAGCATATTCAATTGACTCAACCTGGGTTTCCAAGTTTCCATGTCTTTAGTCTTTAGCTTCTTTGTGATCTAACTACACATGCCAAGGCATCATGGTTTATGTAATTACAATGAGAAAAGCTCCAGAAGGGTCCCTGACGTAGCCAGGCAGGAAGTAACTCTGAGAGGTGCTGTAAGTTCATGCACATTCCCTCCTTCTGTTGCCATTCCTGCCCTAGCTGCTTCAGCTCCGTAGCTCATACCATGGTGAGGACTAGAGTTTGAATTTTAGATCAGATGGCAAGTTGCTACATAAGGACTCCTAAGAATCATCTGATATGAGGATCAGTGGAAACACAATTCTTGGGGAAAGGCCCTCCCTGAGTGCAGTGTACTGAGTTACCTGTGCAGACCTGTGGTGGAGTGATATTGCTGCTTCAAACACAGTCTGTTTGCTTTACTTCCCAGGCAAAAGAAGGGGCTTGCTGTATTCTGGTCTAGGACTATAGCAGTGCTGGTCTAGAGGAGAGTAATTTTCCTCTTGTTTTCCCTTGTAAGCTTGCTCTCCATGCACCAAAATATTCCAATTATAGATGACAAGGCTCTTTTCTCCAAGTCTTTAAATAAAGTTTCTGTAAATGCTTCATATAGAAAACATAAAGACCTTGTCTTCAGTTTCCTCTGAATCCCTGACTCAAACTCAGAGCAAATGCAGCCTCTGACGACATGGTTCTTGCATCCTGTCCAAGAATTTATACATTCACAAGGTCCAAGAGATTCTTCAATTGCCAAAGACATGATGTAACCTTTTCTGTAAAGTTCAAGCACACATGGTTTCTGGGATAAGGATCCCTTGATGTTGAGCATGCTCACCACTGATGTTTTCCTGTGGTAGAGACCAACCATGTCTGAGCCAGTGAGTTGGATGAGCCATGATGAGACCAGGAAGCCCCAATGAAAGATTCTACAGCCTTGGTTTAAGGAAGAATAACATGTTTTCTATTTACTGGTGAAAGTTAAAACAATAATAAGATTAAAGTATCATTTTCAGTCATATCACCTTACAAAAAGCAACATTGTTTTAACTGTGTCTTGCTAGCTTTCAACACCTGAAGTACCACAAAGGAGGAAGGGCTTATTCTGGTTCCCAGTTTGAGGGGATCCTGCCCATTAGGGTGCAGAAGATGTGGTAGCACATGGCTCATTGGCAGTGGAAGTGTGGATGTGAATCTTTCTCATTTTCCATTATTTATCCTGTCAGTGACTAAGCCAGTGGTAATAGGGCCATTTCAAATGACTCTTCCCTCTTCCTGAGTTGGATGTCCCAGGAAAAGATGTTCCTCACAAGTGTACCGTGTGTGTCAGCATACAATCAAGTTGATACAATGGATCATAAGTGGGATATTTCAGTTATAGATTTCAGTGTAGACTATGATAAGTTCCTCAGTTCGGAGGTTGTGCTTTATTTGATTATTAAATCTATTTACAATCTATACTAATGTTAAGGCATTTGAAAAATAAATATTTGAATAAAAACATCCTACTTGAAAAATTACTTTACATACACACACACACACACACACACAAACACACACATATACATACTCACTGACAAACCAAATTTGAGGAGTAGGGTGGTGGCTCAGTGGATAAAGTACTCACTGAGTAACTGTGAGGATCTGAGTTCAGATACTCAGCACCTATGCTAGAAGTTGTGTATGGACATGTCTACTAATAATACCAAAGCACAAGAACTTCATGGGAGGGGCTAATACAGAGATAGGTGGATCCCAGGAGCTCTCAGTCCATCCCATATTCCACAGTGGTCCTATCTCAAATGTAAGTTACAGAACAACTGAGAATGCCATTTTAGATTGACTTCTGACCCCTATGTATGCAATAACTCATGAACACAGCTGCACATACTTACACACACACACACACACACACACACACGCACACGCACACGCATACACATACACACAACCATTGTCTTTATTTTTCACTAGAAGTAATTTTCAAAATGCCCAAAAGGTGAGCAACTTCAAATCTTTGGATTTCAGTTGCTCTTGGGTCACCATTTATCAGTAGAAGCCATGATGAAGAGTGACTTGAAGTTCTCAGCCCTGGAAAACATGGCCTGAAAGCAGGACACTTGAACACCCTGTGCCACTTGCTCTTTGTCTCAATATAGCTAATGGGAGAAGAATCAGGTTGCAGAATAAAGAAATCCACTTGGAGAAATGATTCCATACATTTGATTGTATATTTGAAATAGTTATGAGGTATACTAAAACTATGAAACCTAGCATACCAGATAATCTTCCCAGGGGATGAGTGATCAAAGTACTGTGATGGAAATTAAGACAAAGCTTGTCCAACCAGGAGGAACCAAAGCCTTGGTTTTCTAAAATGTGTTTCATGGGCTGATGTGAGACTTCAGGGTTCTCTAATCCTTTGATTAATAACTATTTTCCATGACCAGATAAAACTCTTGCTGCTTTCTCCTTCATTCAATGACATGAAAATTTGAACATGAACTCAGAGACAATGCCAGCATATGAGTACTATAGGCAAGGTCCACATGAACACATGCCTGTACGTGTCTGCATACTCACACTCCAGTAAGTTCATTTTAAACTGAAATGTTGATAAAAACATCTCTTTTATTCCTTTTTCCTTTTATTTTGTAAGGAAGAAGGGGAGGAGTAAATTCCATGGACTACTAAACTCAATAAAAATGTTCATGACCATCACTGAATTCATTAAACATAATTTCTAGCAAAATACATTTCCATTTCCCTAATAGCAAAGGGAGAGTAGAGATAGGCACTTAAGAAATTTAAAGACATAATGAAGACATTCTACTAAGGTCTGCTAAGACCACACTCACTAATCATAAATAATTTTTCCACTTTTCTATCAGAACATGGACAGGCCAATACCATTTCCAGCCATTCTCCTTACCCTTGGCATTTATTAATGAGACTCAGCTCTCTCCTCCTCCCACCCAGGTTCATTACAGTCCTAGGAAATGGGTTGTTTTTAAAATTCACTCATTCCTGAATGTCTATTCATATATGCTTTGTGAGTCACATGAATGACCATATTTTTTAATGTTCTTTTAGTCATTGAAACTTCCCTACCCCAAGCTATTCTGGTGGAGTGTTGGTGACGAATTCATCCAGGAAATAGCTCCTTTTATCCCCAAATGGCTCTCAGCTGGATGGCAGCCGATGGAGCCTGATGGATTTGTGTGCACCACTCAGATGTCTCCTCAAGGAAAGCTTGGGGAAATTGGAAGCTGATTATCCTCAAATTCACTAGCCTCTAAACCACCAGTAAATAGCTTTCAACATATCAAGGCATCCCTACATGCATTTATGTTTTATATGTGTGTGTCTGTATGTATGTGTATTTATGTATGGAGACATGTTTTATAACACACACACACAGGCTCGGGATTGTGTGTATATCTGTTTGGCTGTCCTCCACATGTGACATCCCCTCACAATGGATGATCCAAAAGATGGCAAATAACACATTGTCACCATCAACTATGCTAGTTTAGACTGAACTCATTAACCCTAGTGATACGGGAGGAATTGTGGGAGGATTTGAGTGTCATTGCCAAGAAGGAGATAGGCTAGGAAGAGGATGGCATCCCATGCATACATCATACTGCTGATCACACAGAAAAGATTACTTTTCCTGACAATCCCTTACAGCACAGCCCCAGTTACCACACACACCTAGGCCCTACTCACCTGTATGGCTAAAAGCTCCCAGCACAGAACCTGAAGACACTGGCTTGAAGCAACCAGGATTGATGTTTGCTGCAAGAGTGAATCCTGACTGAAGGCTTGTCTGGAAGGCAATGTTGGTGGTGACTGCCATCACATGGTCACCAGATAGGTCTGCTAAAGTGCAAGGGCCAGATGTACATTCCACCAGACGTGCTTCAGTTCCCATGACCTCGACTTTATGCTTCACCTTGACAAACAGCCTAGGGGTCAATGTGGCTAGTCACTGTACCATGAAGATCTTTGCGTGTGCATCAAACTCTAGGCAGTCTGGACCACTGCCAAGAGAGGTAACCCATCACCTCCTATGGCTCCAACCCCTATAGCTCTCTGCAGTCCTTTGCCTTTGGGATCCATTGCTCTGCACCTTGAGATGTAACAGGACTCAGTGTGGGTCTTAAATGCTCTAATTGCCTTTCCTTGCTGTAGTGCCTCTAGTTCAGCATTTTGCCCTCCTGTTCAGGTTATACCGGTTATAACAGGATCAGCTCAAGACCTCCTTGTGTGATGCCTTTCTTGTTTTCTCCTGAAGCAGAAAGTATCTCATTATTTCAAGAACTCCCAAGTCACTTAGTCTCTTCTCTGAAGCACTCATGGGATTTACTGCTGTCAACCCAATAGCAGAGTTATTTGTGGACATTTCTTATGTTTCCTATTATATGGAAGGTCTCTCAAGAGTAGGTTTTGTATCTAATTTGTCTATATAGCCCTGAGTTGCCCAGCAGTATCTTTCATCATCAGGTACCCAATAGATAATTTTAGAATACTAATAAAATGCTCAACAATGATCAATGCTTAGACATGAATCTCATGGATAGGCAAAATACCTATCTGCATATGATGCTAACATGAAAAATTATGTATATTCATTATTGGGTATTTTGTGGAGATAATTCCTTAAGCAAACATAAAGCTTGTTATACCAAGTTGTTAATACAAAGAATTAAAACTTTCATTTTTAAAGTAAGTGCTTTTTTTTTAGCCAGTTAAGACAGTATTAGGGACAGTTTCTGGTTATGAGACTTTCACATTTAACATGAAAATTCACATTATATTTTCTAAGACAGCTTGTAGAAAAGCCTAAATTACCATCTGGTCTACCTCATAAGATTATGAATGTTAACTCTAATAAAATGTAACTAAAATGTTTCTATAGGTAACAATTTAGATGTAAAGATTCTTAAATGTTATCAGTTTTCCTTAAAATAAAGGCAGATGAACAACAAGAATCAATTTTAAATACAGAATTCTACAGAATAAATCAGTCTCCATTCTGAGTGCCAGTTCCTGTCATTTTGTTTCAATAGATAAATAAATAAATAAAAATATGCATCTATCATTTAACCAGTCAACAACTCTATTATGACTAAATGTAGGACAGTTGTGAGAGTTTTTCAGATCTCAATTAACTTACTACTGGTACAATGCTGTTTAAAATGGCAAGTAAAACTTAACCACCATGAAACAAATTACTATAACAGCAAAAGGATGTTTTGCTTATGCAAATAACTAAAAATGTGATTAAAGTTCTCAAAGAGATACAACTAAGCCTTGAAATTTTAGAGTAGCGGGTCCATCTCATGGGGAAAAAAATTATTTAAGCTGGGTCATAAGTGATAAAGAAGGGACATTTGGGAGCTTGATAAGCTCCATGGTGAACTGGCAGGTGTTGTGTCCATTGTGTCTAAGTGGAGAGAGAATGGAGAACTTAGAGAAAAGTCAGGCCTAGGTGCTGCCAAAGAATGGAGAAGGACTTGGAAAGTATGATACTTTTTTGGGCATTTGGAAAGCAGCTAGAGACCTTGACAAGAGTAATTTCCATTAACTTCAAGAAGCTAATGAGAGATCATTTTTGAGGAAGTATATCTAGACATTATGGGGATTGACAGCAAAAGGATAAAATAAATTTTAAAAGCGTGTTGCAAAACTCAAGCTTAAGGGAACCATGATTTTAGAGCCAGGAAGGATTTTGTAGCCACGGTTTGAGTCTCAGGCAAGCAGAAACAATAAACAGAGATGAAGGCATGGTCTATGGAGAGCCTAGGAAGAGTGCTGGGAGCATCTCAGGAAGTTATCCCACTCGGAAGGGCTGCGAAATGGAGTATCCGTCTTTCTCAGGATCTAGGAGAAGGGAAGAGCAGATGACGATACTATGACTAAAGAAGAAAATAGATTATATGGATCTCAGATGACTTAGAAACAGTACTGAGAGCTTGAGGGAGTGCAATGTTTAGAAATGTTTTGAACAAGCAGACAAGCAGAAGAATAGCTGGAGACAGGTGACATTCTTTTGCCTTCAGCATTGCTTCTGGGTTTCCTAGATATTTGCTGTAAAGTATAAGGAAGAGTTTTGTATAGCAGGGCAAATTCAGTAGTCTATTTAAAGAAGGCAAGAAAGTTAGATCCTCTGGAGTTGAAGTTATAGGCAGTTAAGAGACACCTGACATGTCTTGGGAGCTGGTGCCCGTGCCCTGCACTACTCACTGCCTGACCCTACCTTCCCTTGGGGTTTGGAGATGAGGTGGCACACAGTCAATAGGACAGAATCCATAAGCAAGGGAGAAATACTGAATGAACACTGCTGAATGCTCCTTTAATATCCTCCACCTGTGCCCCATTGGTCCCAAGAAAGCATCTCTTCTAAACAGCAATTCCCAATTGGCTGGCATTGTCTGCACCAGCATTCCTTGGTGTCTCAGGCAGTCCTCAATTAGGCCCTCCTGCAGGAGATGCCTTTGTGGCTGCACCTCTGCCCTCGTGCTTACTTAGAGGTTGTGGCTGCACCTCTGCCCTCGTGTTTACTTAGAGGTTGCCACTGTAGTTCCTCCTACATGGGAGCTGCACTCTGGACCTCCAAAATAGCAGGAAACACTTTACCCCTGAGCCATTTCTCTAACCCAAACATTACTAGATGTTTTAAATTGGCAATTCATGTGTTTTATTTGGTTTCATTTTATATAAACAAAATACTTTACTGAGAATCCAACATGACCGAATGTGTTTAGAAAACATGGTGTTCTTTGTTCCTTCTGAGCTCTCACATGACGAAATGTGGTGGACTTAGCCTGTCCATCTACCACACACAGTGGTGCTGTTGAATAAAGAGGTGGGACAGAGGAGAGAGAAAGCAAATAGCACTCCCAATTTTAAAGAGGGTTCAGTCTCATGCCTTGCGTTATGTGCTTATTTTAGGTACTACCAGAGCAAATACTGAATTACGTGGAGGGATTAGGACAGAATCTAAGGAGTTTTGTGAAAATTTGATTTGACTGATGATCGATGAAAGAGCTTTGGCCCTGAGCTTTGGTTGAGAGCATGTACATGGGTAAAATACCCGACTAAACATTCCTGCCTGTAGCTGACTTTTCTTCCACAAATCACACTTAAAACTGCAAATAGGCCTGATAAATAACTTGACATCCATTTAACCTCTGATGGATGAAGTGACTGATGTTTTATGGCATAGGTTTACAAATCGTGTAGAAACTATTGTTACTTATAAATCACGATAGGAAATGAAGACATATGGTTAATTATGGCCAAATTTTCTCATCAGTTGTGAAATTAGCATGGTTAAAGTATAGAGATAATATACAACGTGTGTTGAAATGTGTCTCTGAGATTAATAGTGGTCACCTAGTGTGTGCACGGCCTTAGGCTTGATTCTTGGCACAGCAGAAAAAGTAATCATCATTATAAATAAACAGAGCAAACATTATCCACCTAAAATGACGTGAGAGTGACCACACAAAGACTTTAGGACAGAATGCGTAATGTTTCTCCAACTCCTTTTCCACCTGCTACTTTTTTCTCCAGGTTCTTTATTATCTTAAAGACATGTATATCAGGTACTTGGGGGTCATGATCTTTCTCATAAATAACTGCTGAGGCGTTCTGAATAAGAGGTCAGAAGTACTAGGACAGGTTGATGGTATGTGGGCAGGTACCAAAGTAGAAGTTAGGGGCATGGAGACGGAAAGAGCCTGAAATAGGACCCATTGTTACATCACTCAGGCCCTGGCTTTAGAAGCCAGTATCATTACTTGGCTAAGTGACTTTAAGTGGCCATTCTCCCAGGCAGTGCTAATGAGAGTCCTGACAGTCAGGATCCAAATTTAGACACCCATAATGGCTCTTCCTGGTTTGCAGCCATCTTAAAACAGCGACAGTTGATGGAGCATCAGGATAGGAAACTTGGCTGCTTGCTGGCTGAGATTTTAGAGGAAATAGCTTGAAGCAGAAGAGAGTGTGCCAGGCTTTCTCTCCTCAAGAAGGAAATTGAGGTGAAGCTAAAAATAATAACCTCTGACCTGACTCTGAGAGTCATATTGCGTCTTCTAAGTAAAATTCTAGCTGCTTAATAATTAACATTACTTTAGGTAAAGAAGGTAATCTACAAACAAATAAAGTGTTCGACATGATTTTTAGATATGAAGGAAACAGGACTTTGTCATTTTAAAGTAGTAAATTGAGCATTCTCTGGAATATATCCAGAGTACACTATTCCTAAATGACAGTTCAAATCGACAATTATCTTAAATTACCAGAAAGTGCTAGTAATTTCCAAGACTCTGTGAAAAACTAGAATGTGAACACAACATTTGTATCTTGCATAACTCCCAAATAAGGGAAAGAAGATCATTTTGTTAATTTGGAAATGTTTCTTGGAAGATTTTCATTTACATTTTTCTCACTCTTTATTGATTTTGATTAAACATATTTGTTGGGTCAACAAATCAGACATCCATACACATAGTAAGGAAAAAGAACTGAGTTAAAACTTTCACATTATGTAAATTTTAAATAGGTTTTTCAAATTGTGGATGATTGTTCGCCCAAAACAAATGCACGATGTTTGGTTTTCTTAATCATTGGTGTGTTTATATTTTGGGCTTCAGGCAGCTTAATTTTATGTGATAACAAAGATGAGATGTCAAAGGCTTGGATAATAATCAAATACCAGACATGAAAGTGTTTCCATTAAACTAAGACTATAGCAATGACATCTTAAAAGTCCTTACACCAGAGGCAAAATTCAGATGTTTGAGCTCCAGTCAAGCTGCCTTTTATTCTTATGCTTCTTCATCACTGGTTTTATAAAATTCAGGTAGATTTTGATCTTCTGTATGGTCTGTATTTCAAGATGAGCAAGTCCAGGAAAGATTGGGAGAAGTATTTAGCAGCTCTTCTGAATAAATCTCTCCCTTGTAAGGAATACACATTGTCTGGCAGCCTCTGAGGCTCACTGACCCCTCTTAGACTTCACACCCACTTATAACCCTCCCTCAAGCAGGGACATTTTGTCCAATTTGTCCAGGAACAAGTAATAAATCCTACGTAAAGATTCTAGTAGGGTCCCACCAATCCTCATACTTCCCTTAGTTCTTTGACTTGGGTTTTTATTGATCTCTTGGATACAGCACAAATGGTAAGCATTTTACAATCTCCTTTCTTCTCGGATGCAACACAATTTATTATTTTGATGGTGAGAGTAACTTTGATTTGTATTATTTTTAAAAAATATTTGTTAGAATCTCTAGTAAACTGAGAGGTGGATTATTTTAAAACAGTAAAACTCGAATAGCATTTATCATTCTGAACCAACCAAAGCTACTATGAAAACTATATGCAATTTTATACACTCAATTCCAGTGCTAGGAATGTCAGAGTAATCCATTAGTGGTGCAGAGTTAACAAATTGCAGTGTCTGAGTCCATTCTTTTCCTCCCTTTGGACATTATGAATCACTAAATACCACCCTGCTAGTCTTAGGAATGTTCTCAAAACCTTTCTGTGTTTTCCTAATCATTTCCTGTACCAGCAGACAAGCTTCTCTCAAGTCTGCTGATAACTACAGCCTGTAGCTGATCATCAACCATCTCTGCTTTTATACCAGGGCTCCCATTTGATACGATGGTCCAGCTTATACCCTCTCTGAAAGCACTAGTTACTTTTTCTGAACCAGAGCAAAGAGAGAACTATAGGCCACTGAGGAAAGTTGGTTAGTCAGTCCCAAGTGTTCAGCCCTGAAAATGTATGTGAGAGTTACATTATACAAACAGATTAGGTTATAGTTAGTATACATATATATGCTATACATATACATTTATGCATACAATAACAACTAGTGGAAAAATAATGAGCTTTAAGGAGAGCAGGGTCTGTTATGTGACAGAGTTTAGGGGGAGGAAAAGGAAAGAGAAATGTAATATTATTATAATCTCAAAAGTAAAAAAAAAAAACTATGCTGTTAGAGGAGGGGTGTAATGGTGGGACAGAGAGTGAAAATTAATCAGCAACTTCTGACCAATCTTTTGTTTGTGTTTATTGCTTTTCCATAATGTTTTATTCCATGATATTGAATTAGTACCCAGTGAGGTATATATTGCTTTCAAAGAGTCTGAAAGTTTCATCTATGAATGAGATTCTGCTGTCAGATGTGTGTGGACAATGTGACCTCCTCCTGGATTTGGATATTCATTAAGTGGGCACTGTGAAGACCTGTGGAAGAACTCACACCTCCCAGAACGATATTATATATGAAAATGGAACATTGTTTAAAACTCAAAGGAAAAAAGTTCAAATAGGACAGCAGATCCCTGCAGCGCCAGGTCTTTGGTGTCAGGAAGGCTGTGGAAAGCTGACAGGAAGGCTCACTCCTCTTGGTACCTCCAGACACCTGCAGACATCAGAGATAATTCTCCAAGGATTTTTTCCCACCTCTGTGGTACTGGAGGGCAGCTGATGCCTGCTTTGACATGGCAGGGAAATGGCTTTGTTCACTCAGGAGGACTACCCAGTTCTGCTCTGTGGGTCCCAGCTAAAAGGAGACTATTTCCACGGGATGTTCCTTGCCATTTTTCATTATTTGTGACCTTGTTCTTTTTCCCAATGTCATTTTTCTTTCAAATGACCCTGTCATTTTGCACCCTAAAAGAGAGTAGATACCTTAGGTGTCCCAATTCAATATTTTCAGTGATTGTTTTTAACCCTATTGAATATCTATCTTCATGACATTAATGTCAGGTATTTTTTTTTCCGGTGGGAAACAGAAGTTTTGATTTTGTGTGATGGAAAATAAATCCTCAGTCTGCAAGTAGATGTGTCAGGGGCTTCTTCACTCTCATCTGGTGTGTGAGAACATAGAAAGGTTAATGCTGTTCAGCCCAGTTATCATTGTGTGTGACTCTCTAATATCGATCTATCTGTTCTGTGGTAGGAATTTTACAGCAAGTCTCATAATGTTGTGCATAAGTAAAAATAGACTTCAGGACTATTGAGAATAACACTATACTTATTTACAAAGCAATTTGCATAATTGCTTTTCTTCCCATCTCCACTGCCCCTGTGTTAGCAGGTCTGATAATTACAATTGTTTTTCTTCAAGCAACCAGGACCTCACCAGGGGACTATAATCAACACAGGAACGAAGTCTTTTCTCCACACAGTGAAGTAGAAGCACCCTACACAGACACATGGGGTGTCTTTCCTGTAGTTGAGATGCCTACTTCCCTACATAATGTTTGACCCTGTGGGTCTTTCAAGGCATACAATCAATGACGGAGGGAGTAGCCACAACAATTATGTCCTCTGGGGTGCCTGCATGGAGTAAAATGGAATTAGCGATACCGTGCTCTATTTATCAGTGCTATGGGTGCTTAAAGTATTTGTCCTACGATCAACCTGACTGTACACTTAAAAAGAAAGTATTCCTTGTTGGAAGGAAAGATATGTAGCAGCAGCCATTGGCTTGCGGGTATGTGTGAATGTTGATGAATTCATTAATAAGTTTGTAAAAGAAAAGGGCCAGAGACACGATGGGGAACTTGATAGTTTTTGTCTGATCTTTGATAATTTCGTGTATATATATAACACATGCTGACTGTTCTCCCTTCTACTCCCTCCAATCTTCCTTCTCCAGCAGAAGCCCCCCTCCCTCTGAGTTCTTTACCCTTATTTATGCCTTTTGCTTTTGTTTTGGGACCTACTGAGTTTAACAAGGAAATCTGTGAACTCATATGCTTGGAACTGTCCACTGGGCCTACCAAACTCACTACTGAACACACAGCTAAAGACAAAGACTGTCCTTAGAGTCCTTCAGTAGCCAGTAAGTCATAGGAAGGGATGTGACCCTGTGAGTCTCTACCCAGCCCATGACTGACTGTTGAGAAGCCCAATCTTCTTCAAGCCCAGTGCAAACAGCCGCAAAGGCTAGGAAATCATGATTGCAATGATGTTCCATGCCCAGAACACAGCATTCACAGCCCTTGCACTGTCTTGTAGTTCATACATTCTATCTATCCCTTCTACCAATGTTCCCTGGGTCATAGAGGAGATGTAACCAGTGTCTAAGTCTGAGGGCTCCAGTGTCCCATAGTCTCTCTGCCTGGAGCAGCTGTGAATCTCTACATTTAACCATTCACTGCTGCTCACAACACGGAGAAGCATCTCTGATTAGTGCTGAGGTATGTATCTAGAAGCTGACCTCTTAAAAGAGCAAGTAAAATACTATGCTGCATTAATCATAGTTTAATTCTACATAGAGTAGGGTATATTTCCCAATGATGAAAGAGTACAAGCTATCAGAAGAAAGTTGTTGTGTTGACAGTGATGCTATAAAGCCATAAATTAAAATGTTAACGCTGTTACAACCTGAAGTGCCCTCACATAACAAGGAGTAAATGTGGGCAGGGTAGAAAGGATTATGAGGGGCTATTCTGGTTGGTTCATTAAGGCTAATGATGTCATCATGACAATTCCCTTATCCTGAGCTCAGGCAACCATCATCAACAGCCCTCAGGGTCCCATCTGCTAACTCTATCACATTGGATATCTAAGACTTCAGCACACACATTTTAAGGCACACAAACAGTCAGTACATAACACTGTCTAAAAAGATTAGCATCTAATGTAATTGTTACAGGTCATAATAATCAGGTTGCAAAGCTCTCTTGCTGCTTTTTGATGTATGGTTGTAGGTAATATGGGTACAATTTCTTCTTTTATTATTATTAGATATTTTTATTTACATTTCAAATGATATCTCCTTTCCAGTTTCCCCTCAAAAAAAGAAAAAAAAACCCTATTCCCTCCCCCTCCCCCTGCTCACTAACCCACCCTCTCCCACTTCCTGGTCCTGTTATTCCTCCACACTGGGGCATAGAACCTTCCTCCCCATTTGTCATGGGAGGTGCTTAGTCACCCTCAAGGCCAGGTTTTCATTTCTGATGATTACATGCCAGTCTGTCCTTTAGCATACTATGAAGCTTAGGCTACAGTGGTTCCATGTTTTGAGCCCTGTGCTTGTAGACCTCTGTTTACTTTCTCTCCAGATGAAGCATTTTTATGCTAATTCCAAGGCAGCTCTTTTTTATACTAGGTGTCTAGCACATAGTGTTTCTCCCGTCCATCTTCTTCCCTTGATATATGTGTCACCAAAGAGTCAAGGAAACTGGCTATTCAATTACGGGGAACAAAAGCACAGTGTGTCCCCAGGACAGGCACTTGTTACAGTTGGGTTCTTGGTACAGTTTCTGATAATCTTTGGCCATTATTTTCAAAGAAGTTGAATTTGAGTATAACATTGTTAAAGTGACTATAACATAGATATTATAAACAACTCTCGGGCTTCTTTAGAAACAAAATATTTTATATAGAAAACTAGAGTTTTGTATTTGATATGGAGGTATGGGAAAGGAAAGTATATTTTCATATATTGTAGTTTTGCAGCCAAAGACCCCATAATAAAAGACTAACAAGAGAACAAGACGTTGAGTTGTTTACTATAATTTGGATGTGACACATGCATTTTTTCAAGGAAAGGGAGAGCCTTGGGGAAAGGAAATTTGGATATTTTAGTACTGGGTTTGATAAAGACTAGTTATTCTTGAATAAATAGATCAGAAAAAGGCGAGCATCTGATGATGATGAACTTTGGTGTGAAACACCCCAGAGGGCATGTGCTCGAACACTTGGTTGATGGCTGGCAAAATTGTGCAGGATTTTATAAAGAACTATCAAATGTAAATAAAATCTTAACAATGGTGATATAGAGGTAGAGAGGTGGCTCAGTGGTCAAGAGCACTTGCTGATCTTTCAGACAACCTGAGTTCAATTCTCAGCACACACATGTGGCTCAAAATGTCTGTGACTCCAGTTTGAGAGATCTGAAGCCCTTCTTCTGGCCTCTGTGAGCACTTCAAACACAGTGCACAGGAATGCATACAGGCAAACACACTCATAAAACAAATGGAAACCTTTATTGATGTTATAATAAAATTCTCTTTTGTAAAAATTTCCAAGTTCAGCCTAAATTTTTAACAATTATGCTAATTTTATGTGTGCATGTGTATATATTTGTGGGACCATATTCTACAGGTATGATATTATGCCTATGTTCTTGCATTTTAATCATAAATGTCTGCAGTTTAGAATCAAGTATGGGTAAGATGGTCTTGATGTCACGTGAATGTGCTTATATACATGATGTATAGAGTGTCACAGTTTTGTGAGCATTCATGTTTAAGAAGTTCATTTGCAACATGTAAGCACCATGAATCACTAGAATGATGTTAGAATATAGTATGTCTGTGTTGTAATTCATGAGATTACCATGATCTAGGTTCACAAGATAGAGGAATAAGACCTCTGTGGATCCAGCTTTGAAACTTGTGGCTCACCCCTAATCTCATGCATGCACTTTTAATTGGTGACTAACAAATTGTTCCAACTTGTCTACATAAACAATTGTTTGCTCACAGTTCTGTGGGTCATAGACAGCTATTGGCTGGCTTTTTAACTCAGGGTCTTCCAATGTTTTAAGTATCATGGAAGGTTGTATTAAACTAGGAGCTTAAGCCCTCTTTGAAACTCACCCAGATTTTTAGAGAAATTCAGCTCCTTGGGGCTCTTTCTGAATTAGCAGTTGGTGCCCTCAGTGTCCAGAGATCCCACTCCTTTTTTCTTTTAATTAGATATTTTCTTTATTTACATTTCAAATGATATCTCCTCTCCTGATTACCCATCAGAAAAAAATATTTAAAAACAAACAAAAAAAAACCTGTTTTCTCCCCGCCTACCCTGCTACCAACCTACCCTCTCCCTCATCCTGGCCCTGGCATTCCCCTACACTGGGGCATAGAGCCTTCACAGGACCAAGGGCCTCTCCTCCCATTGATGACCAAGTAGGCCATCCTCTGCTACATATGCTGCTGGAGCCATGAGTCCCCCCATGTGTACTCTTTGGTTGGTGGTTTAGTTCCTGGGAGCTCTGGGGGTACTAGTTAGTTCATATTGTTGTTCGTCCTAAGGGGTACAAACCCTTCATCTCCTTGGGTCCTTTCTCTAGCTCCTTCATTGAGGACCCTATGCTCAGTCCAATGGATGATTGTGAGTCTCTACTTCTGTATTAGTCATGTACTATCAGAGCCTCTCAGGAGACAGCATATCAGACTCCTGTCAACCAGCACTAGCTGACATCCACAATAGTGTCTGGGTTTGCTGATTTAATATGGAAAGGATTCCCAGGTGGAGTAGTCTCTGGATTGTCCTTCTTAGGGAAATGGATGGAGAATATCATCCTAAGTGAGGTAATCCAATCACAAAAGGACACACGTGGCATGCACTCTGTGATAAGTGGATATTAGCCCAGAAGCTCAGAATATCCAAAATACAATCCACAAACTACAAGAAACTCAAGAAGGAAGATCAAAGTGTGGATGCTTTGTTCCTTCTTAGAAGGAGGAACAAAATACCCATCTAAGGAGTTGCAGAGACAAACTATGGAGCAGAGACTGAAATAAGGACAGTCCAGAGATCCCACTCCTTATTGTGTGGCTCTTCTGTGTTCAACCACAACTCCCACATAACACATATCACCTTTATGCTCTGAAGCTTCTAGATTTCTGTAATCAGTCAGTCAAAACCCCAAGCTTGCAATGAGTTTAAGAGATTAAATTAGGTCCAAAATACTCTCTGATACCAGCATTAGATGATTAATGTGCTTAATTATGTCTGCCAACTGCCTTCTAATCATTTTCATATAATCTTGGTAGTAGCTACATCAAAGCTAAAGCCTCAAGAATATTTCAGGGTTCTGTTGACAACAAGCTACCAAATGTAGGATGCCCTCATGATGTTAGACATAAGAAAGCAGGGTTACTGAAGGGCTTTGGTCTCCTCTGGAGTAGCATCTCTCACATCCAGCACATCTAATTCTGCCTTTAAACTTCTAAAAACCAAAACTGTCAAAATCTTATTTTCCTTGTTTTCCCCTTGACTGAAAGAGAAAATCCACTCCATCAACATAATTGAATAGTATGTTTATATCCACACAGTCTACACTTAAAATCATGCCCAGTTTTTGAAAAACCATGAATTTAATTGATACAAGTCATCACTTCAGTATTTAACATTTAATCAGCTTAGGCATATCTAAGTCTGAAGGACACAGAGCATGTTATTAGAAGAGTGAAAACAGACCATGTATATGTTTTCATGGTACAGAGTAGAATATTCTGAGTAGTATATTATAGATGATAGATAGATAGATAGATAGATAGATAGATAGATAGATAGACAGATAGATGATAGATCAATAGATAGATAAATGATGGATAGATGTTAGATAGATTAGATAGATGATAGATAGATAGATAGATAGATAGATAGATAGATAATAGATAGATAGATGACAGATTGAGGGTAGATAGATGATAGATAGATGACAGATAGACAATAGGTAGGTGATAAATCGATGATAGATAGATAGATAGTAGGTAGATTGATGAATAGATAAATAATAAATGTATGACAAAAGATAGAAAGATAATAGGTGACAGATAGATAATAACTAGATATATAAATAGCTTTATTATAGACAGCTAATAGGTAAATGGATAGATGGTAAGTAGATTAATAGATGATAGATAGTAGAGAGATGCATAGATGGCAGATAAATAGATAGATGATAGGTAATTGATGGACGATGATAGATAGCACATAGGAGTATAGATAGATAGATAGATAGATATAACAGATAGATATAAAAATAAAGATATGTTGACAGATGCAGTTTGGTGCCCTGACCAGTTTCTTGCACATCTGACTTAGGGACTTCATGAAATCTGAGACCTGAAAACCCAGAAGTTGGGTGTGAAAGGAGTAGTATCGCCATGGGGAATGACTATAGTACCTTAGGAACAGAAAAGGACGGCCAAGTTACCTAAGAGTGTTTACAGAAGACAGGGGCAGGCACAAACCTCTGGGAACCATGTCAACAGGCCCTTAAGACCAGAATCAAACATCAAAACATCTCTTTGTGGCTAGCTTATGAACCCTAAATAAAGCATGTGCCTTTATATATGCAGTGAATAGCAATGGGTTCTCCCTAATTATTTTAAAACTCATAACAAGAGGGCTGATAGCTTCAGGTAACGTGTGTCAAAAATTTATGCAATATCTCCATGCACGTATTAAAATTTATAGACTTTGTATTAGAGTTCTACTTAAAGTGTTACCACAGTGCATGGCCCATAGATTGCCCCAAGGAAAACAATGCAGTTTAGTTGGCCTTAGAGACAAGGGCTATGAATAATTCAACTAAAGGAATGGCCAAAGTTTGAGACAGAAAGATATTAAATTTTCAATATTCTGAAAAAGTGATTATTCCTGGAAGAAGAGCTTCAGAGAGCCAGCTAGTCTTAAATAACTGCACACCATTCAATTAGAAGTGCAGCTATGTGGAGCATATTTCTTCCTCATATTACAAAATAGAATTTCTATTAACATTATGAGAGATTCCCACCCATCTTGACTCTGCAGATGACCCTTCCTTCCCACGATGCTCTCTCTCATAGACCAGCAACATGCCTGCTCTGACATCATCGAGTGGACGGATGATGGTAATGAGAGACGCAATCATCATTCTCAGCATGACTCAGAACTCCAGAAGAGTCGCTGTGAAGAGACTTACCTACTGGAATAACAAATTTAAACTTGGCCTGCAAACTTACTTTAAACTACCTTGAACCTACTCAAAATTTGCCATGTGGTGGCCCTGTGACCACAGCGTTTTCTAAGTTGTCTCTGTTTTTGGGAAATAACATCCCAATCCTTTAACTAATGAACACGATGCTCCATTCACTTCCAAATCTATTTTGTTTGCCTCTGAACACCTCTGTCTGTTTTCCTCACCACACATTTCTCCCATTCCATCAAGTTCTCAAGGCCTCCTCTGCTGATCGCTCCATCTCCTAAAGTGTTCCTCCCACTCTCAGTTTCCTGGTTTCTCATCTCATCTCCACTCTGCAGCCAGAGGGATAATGGAAACACTCATCTCACCATCTTATCCCCCACCTTAAAATAAATTACCAGTGGAGGGAAAGAAAGCACGGCACATATTGCTGCATGGGTGCTCTCTGTGCTCCCTCTGCATGGGTGCTGTCTCTCTCTGTGCTCCCTCTGTGTGGGTGCTCTCTCTCTCTGTGCTCCCTCTGCATGGGTGCTCTCTGTGCTCCCTCTGTGTGGGTTCTCTCTCTCTGTGCTCCCTCTGCATGGGTGCTCTCTGTGCTCCCTCTGTGTGGGTTCTCTCTCTTTGTGCTCCCTCTGCATGGGTACTGTCTCTCTCTGTGCTCCCTCTGCGTGGGTGCTGTCTCTCTCTGTGCTCCCTCTGTGTGGGTTCTCTCTCTCTGTGCTCCCTCTGCATGGGTGCTCTCTGTGCTCCCTCTGTGTGGGTTCTCTCTCTTTGTGCTCCCTCTGCATGGGTGCTGTCTCTCTCTGTGTGTTCCCTCTGTGTGGGTGCTCTCTGTGCTCCCTCTGAGTGGGTGCTGTCTCTCTCTGTGCTCCCTCTGTGTGGGTACTGGCTCCGTGCTCCCTGAGAGTCACCCAGAGAATTCTGGCTCATCCTTTTGTCTCTAGCCCCCTGGGGTGGGCTGCCCTGCCACTGAACATGGTGTGCTTTCAGATTACTCTATTGATAATCATGTTAGATTATCTATCATCTAGATCATCATATCAGATTAGATAATCATATCATTCAGATAATCATATCATTCAGATACCTCATGCCGCCTAATCCACACAACTTGTATTCTGGTTCTTTTTTTAAAAACATGACTTTTTTTTTTTAGAATGTCCTGGGTTTCACCAGACTTGGTTAGATACCCTCTCAGATTTAACTGAACATTTTGTATAGATAATTGTAGAAAGATAGGAATGCAGCCATAATGCAAAGATATTCTATATAGCCTTCACTCAGTTTTCTCTGTTACAACCAGGGTTTCAACACTGTGGATCATCCCAGGGTGGCTGACATTCATCCCCATATTTGTGAGCTTGTTTGTGTGTCTCTCTCTGTGTGTGTATGTGTGTGTTTACGTGTGTATGAGTGTGTATGTCTGCAAGTGAATGTATTTGTGTGTGTATGTATATGTATGTGTGTATGTGTGTGTATGTATGCAAATGTGAATGTATGAGTGTGGGTGTTTGTGAGTGAATGTGTTTGTGTATGTGGGTTTGTGAGTGTGTTTATGTGTGTGTTTCTGTGTTTGTGAGTGTGTGCCTAATTCTTGCACAAGACACAAACTACAGGTTTTGAAACTCACAGAAAAACAAACAAAACTGCTACACTAGGAATCAACTTAATAGCAAAAGCAGACATGCATGCAGAGAATGAAAATCTTATCAGCTAAGCAAGGGGCTGTCTGCTTCCCAGGATAGTTGTAAGTAAATGACCATGCTCACTTACAACTAGCACACTCATGTGCTTTAATGCAGTGAAACTATGTTCATTTCCTGTTGGAAAGAGAAAATAATAGGAGATAGATTTTTACTTAAATACACAAAACAAGTGTGAGGTTTTTGTTGTTCTTGCTGCTGCGCTGTGACAAAGTGAAACTAAGACCAGCTCAGTGGCTGGTGTCTGCCAGTGGTGTGTCACATGGGAGAGGGAGGGCCATACTGTCTGCAGGATATGCAAATGATCTGTCTGCTACTTCCCCCATCACACAGCATCCCCTTGACTATATGACATGGCCACAGGACCTATCTTCTATTGGCCTGACTTGGTGAGATTAGGAAAGAGATTATATACCTAATATCACTCCCCAGGTACCTGAAAGTCAATAAGATAATGTATAAAGAGGTGAGGTGTGGTTCAGTGGCTGGGAGAGTACATTATATAACAGGGCAAATCTCCAAGTTTGATCTTTATCCAGCACCACATAGATTTGGTGTGGTGGTACACACCTGTCATTCTGTCACTGGGGAGATGAAAGCAGAAATGTCAGGAGTCCGAGTCCAAGGAATAGTGATTTTTCATGAGACAGCATCATCCCTTCCTAGAGCAGCAGAGTTCCCTGCATTCAGCTGATCATGAACACTACCTTCTCCAGGTATGTCTTTAAATGCTGATTACATTTATATCATTTCCTTCAAGGAGCAAGGACAGTGAAAATGCACTTCATGCTAACAGGACAAAGAAATTACAGTTACTTCTCTAAATGTTTAATTTTAGAGTAAAACCTTTGGGGTGCCTTAAATTCCTGTTTAAAGATAATTTTTATATCTACAGATAAACTTGTCTTTTAAAAAATACATGAAAATAAAGAGGATCAAGTGGTATGCTATGATAAGTCTGTAACTTAGCTAGAAGAAAAATTATAGATAAAGAAATTAAATGAACCAGTGAAGAAAAGAAAAGAAACTTGGTAGACAGTGTGAAGGAGCATGAATCAATTCACAGAAGAAGGCAGGATCCTAAGAAATTTCTGAGCACATACTTAATTTTATGATAACATGCTTCTCACATGGGAGGGTTTGAATATCATCATTGAACAAAATGATTTAGAGACACTTCACCCCCTCAAATTTATTTAGTCTCTGGATTTGTCAAATGTGCTCTTTGTATTAATCAGGTTAAAGCTCTCTCTGATTGCACAGTACTCTACTAAATTCTTAACCTGCCTATATCTAGCATTGGCTGCTACTAGGAGGAGGCTGTGGAAACCAGCAAAGATGAAAGACAGGATTTCAATTCTTCCCACATCCTTCCTATCTAGGGAAAGGGACTGGAATGATTACCATAGTGGAGAGATGACAGGATGAATTCTATGAACCATTAACAGATGAATGGGCTATACCATGCAAAAGGTATGCTCTCTACCTACACTCGAGGACTTAAAAACAGGATGGTGAATCCGTCGTGTGTGTCTTTATTTTCAAGATAGTGAGTATCTAAGTCAGGGTTTCTATTCCTGCACAAACATCATGACCAAGAAGCAAGTTGGGGAGGAAAGGGTTTATTCAGCTTACACTTCCATGTTGCTGTTTATCACTAAAGGAAGTCAGGACTGGAATTCAAGCAAACCAGTAAGGAACATTCCTCCATGGCCTCTGCATCAGCTCCTGCTTCCTGACCTGCTTGAATTCCATTCCGACTTCCTCTGATGATGAACAGCAACATGGAAGTGTAAGCTGAATAAACCTTTTCCTGCCCAACTTGCTTCTTGGTCATGATGTTTGTGCAGGAATAGAAACCCTGACTTAGACAGCGGGCAAGATGTATGTTCATATATTTTATAATTTTGTGAGATATAACATAAATATATACATATAAACTATAGAGGTTAGTTGATGATCCAGAAGTGTTCTTTTGGGTCATTATTTATTGTGGTTTGGTGTGTTCTGAAAGAAAACCCTGGAAAGTTTGTAAACTTTCAGACAGACCCTTACCAATACCTTTCTGACATTTTCTAGCCTCTACTAACCATTCAAGGTCACATTCATAATATTGACACTTTCACATTTGCATAATTCTTACCAATTATTAAGTTTATGATCCTCATAATTTATGATCCTCATAATTTAAGAATTGCCCACACATTGCATAATAAGCACATACATTTAATAATGGCAGAAAGTGTTACTTGTCCCTTTGACTTTCATATTATACTAATAGTTATATACCCATATATAACCAAGATATCTTGACCAGCCACGCAAGAGAGAGCACGTGTGCTCTGTAAGCGCAGGTTTCATGGTATGTTCTTTTGCCTTGGTAATGTGGGACAAAATGTGAGAGTAGATGAGTCATGTAGTCAGATAATCTAAGTGATACACTTTTATAAATAGTGCTTAATTTTATGTGGTGTTTGGATGAAAATGTCATTCCATCTTGTTTATCACTTAATGGAACTCCAAAGTGTGTAAAGAAATAAAAGTGTCAAATTTCTTAATTAACATAGCTTGTGGTGGGTCAAATTTACTGAATTGAAACAAACAAATTTTATTTAATGTTTCATGTGAAGATATATTTATAAAATGAAGAGCCAGATCTGACACCACGGGTTTAAAATTAGTTAAATAGGCACTAATGTTGAAATCTTGGGAGAATTAATCTAAGTTCCAGAAGTTAATGATCTGTCCATTGACAAATGGTCCCAGAGGTGCTGTGGAGAACTCAGAGAGCTCAGATGTATTTTCATTCTTCAACACTTAGTTAAAATGGAGGAAGGAGGAGTGATAAGTTCTTATGACCACCAGGCTAGGCCTCTGCATGGACATTCTTAAGGTGAAATAGTTGAGATCCTTTCTCTGATATATTCAAGTAACTGACATGGAGAGGTGAACCATCTTCTGAAACCAGGTTAAGTCAGTAGCCCCTGCCTTTCTTCTCTCCCTTTCCTGCCCCTTTCTTCTAGTGTCCCCCTCATATATGATATATGTTAGCTTCATTAAGTAGCTGCTGGGTATAGAGGCACCAGCTCCCAAAGTGTTCAGGAAATACTCTGATAATGAAAGAAGTGTTGATAGAATGGGTTGGGGGACAGAATATACAAGTAACTAACAACCTGAGCTACCTCATAGAGCCCTGTCATAGCAGGATTCAAGGAAAAGAGATTTCAGAATGTAGAAAAATAAACAGGAGTCCAAACTAGAGGGGGTTTCCCATATAATGCCCTCCTATTCAGCTCTTATAAACTATGTCGGTCTTCTGATACCATCGAGTGATTCATAAAAGACAAGTCAATTGCCTATTCATAAAAGATAAGTCCTATGAAGTACATGTAGTTTCAACAAAGCAGTAAGGTTAGGCTTACTTTGTCTTCACAGAGTTTGTGAGTGGGGGGGGTCATTGTTCAGGATATATTGTCTTATATGCCATCCACATTCCAAATATCTTGAAGGCAGGGGATGTTCATGGGCTCCTAGATACCTCAGTGGTTCAGCATTACTTTTCTACTACACAAAGCCCTGTGTTCTTAGTTTTAATAATCAATGGATTACAATCTACAATCCCCCATGGAGAGAGACCCATTGAGAGGCTGCCTGTATCAGATGGCCAATTTGTGGGAATGCCTGTGGGCAATTATTTGATAACATATTTGACCAGCCCACTATGGCCAGCACAATTCTCTAGCCTTTGGATCCTGAAGTGGATAAAACAGAGAAATCTAGTTGTGCCTTATGCATGAATGCATTAATTTTTCTCTGCTTCTGAGAGAGGACGTGATGAAACCAGATGTTCTAAGTTCCTTGATACCCCTCTTTTGATAGACTGTAACCTGTTATTGTGAGCCCTAATAGCCCTTTTCTGACTTGAGTTGCTTTTCATGGGGCATTTTATCACAACAATAAAAGGAAACTCGTATAGAAACAGGAAGAAATAGAATCAGCTATCTAGTGGAGGGCACTATATGAATTATATATCTTATCTTCCTTAAAAAAAATATAAGCCATTGGCAATAGAAAATTCCACAGCAGATTTCTACCTCGGATGGTATTTATAATGTCTACCCCTGGCAGTATTTCTTGTGTCACCTTGGCAGCCTTTAGTCTTCATCTCATGGTCTGCTCATTATCCTCTTATGGTCACTCAAGTCTTTGCAAATGTTGAGAAAAGAGCACTACCCCCTCCCTCAGTTGACTCAGCAGAGCTCTCACACTGGTCTTAGTCCTTCTGGTGCAGAGAGATGGGTACAAGACAGGCAGATGACATGCAAGACTCCTGTCCTTAGGTGAGACATGTGGGTATGATAAGTAATGTTTCCAGTTTTACTGATTTCCCACCCATAAAAGCCAGTGGTTCCAAATCAGAACTGAAAGCGGTAAGGTCATATGTTATATCCTTTAGTGACAGATCCGTGGATTTCAGACTCGCAGATGAGGAGGAGGCATTTCCGACACACACACACACACACACACACACACACACACACACACACACACTGCCACTGGAGTCCCTTGATAAGATGCAGCACACAGAGCCGAGGAGCAGAGCAAAGCATTAGCATCCGAAAGCTCTCCAGCATGTAGAGAGAGTACGCATCTAAACAGCAAGGGCACAGACTATGGTGCACACTTTTCTCTGATGTGGTTGACCCCTCAGGGTAGTCACGGAGCTCACGGAGAACAATTACTTTTGCACACAGTGCTATCTGTTTATACGGGAAAGTCTCCCTTAAAATGCAGCAATGCTGAATGTTCCTATAGAGCCTGGCATCCAGCGGTCATCTGTCAACAGAGGGCAGGAGGGGAGGTATAACCAGCTTTTAAATAGGATCCATTGCTCTGCCCATTAGTTCAGGAATGTCTTGTTGCTTTTTCTCTCACTCTCTTTTTAAATGATGTGTGTGTGTGTGTGTGTGTGTGTGTGTGTGTGTGTATGCCAAGTATGCACTTGTAAGTGTAGTGCCTGTGGAGGTCAGAAGAGGGCATCATTTCCCATGGAGCTGGAGTTATAGGCAATTATAAGCCACATAAAGTGGGGTGCTGGGAACAAAACTCAGGTCATTGGCAGCAGCAGTATGTGCACTTCATCACTGGCCATCTCTTCTGCCCTTGATACTCTCTCTTAACCCATATTGTTTCTCCTTATGTCGTTACACTCAATATTGGTTTTTAGTATCTGACTATGCCTGCCTTATCGTGGCCTTGACTTTCTCTCCCCATCTTGAGCTCCTCCAACTTCTTGTGTATGTTTTTCAAACATCCTTTATTGGATTTTAAGTGCCAAGTTTCCAGTGACTTGAGCTGGAACACCCCTCTCCCAAGAGGGGTCATTTCTGAGTCTGGCCATTTGGGTAGAGTTTGTACAGTGGCAGACTTGGCATTCGAAAAGGACCACAATTTTCTGGTTCCAGTCTCAAGTCTGAGTCCTTTGTGAAGCGATGGTCTGGTTTCTGTGTAAACTCCTTTACAGGTGTCAACTAAAATGGCAGAAGCCATGCCTGCTTCAGAGAACCTGCCCAAGCCCATTCATCTTTCCCTTTCCAGCAGCAAGCGAACTCTAGGAAGGTGACAGTTTTTGTCTTGGGGAGCCAATGTCCAATTGTTCCACTCCACCATGACCATCCTCCAGGCATTGGCAGGTGGCTTACAGTTGTCTCTATGTGGTGTTAGTTTTTAACCCTTCCTCCAGTGTTGTCCCCTCAGACTGCCTACCACTGTGCCCTGCTTGCTCTGGGGAGCTTCCTTATGGTTGTTGTGGCACAATGCTCCTATATGAAATATCTTTCATGAAGGAGTGCGGACCCCTCCTTGTTCACAATGTAATTGCCTCTAGCTCTAAGAGGCCAAGATCATGCAAGCGTTTCCACTCCCACATCCGCCTGAGACAGCTCACCACAGGCTTGCCATTAGCTGTGATGAAGAGCAGCTTACTTACAGAGATGGGCCTGCAGCTTTGCATCTATGCTAATTGAGTTTCAGCCCTGTAGAATGCTAACCAGTTATGACCTTCAGACCTGCAGGCTCTCTCCTAGCTCCATCTTTAGACAAACGGGGAACAGATCAGCTAAGGTGATGTAAAATGTTTTGTTCTATATTGGTTTCCAATATGTGCAGCCAAAAGGAGCCTTGTGTTGTATAAACACAAACAACCTTTGTTTTGTTTTAAATAGGGATTTACAGTATTCATTTAAAAATTATTTTTTATGCTGTAGAGGAAGGGGCAGCAGCCCAGACATTAGACCACCTGGGACAACATATAGCCAGAGTAGGTCACTGGCCTCTCATGCATGAGAGAGCAGCCTGCTCGGGATCAAAGAGAAATTCATCTTGGTGATTCTCCGAGGTCCTGCATAACTACCTCAGTGCCTTCTATGAGAGTTCGTCTCAGATTAAAATCAAAGAAGGAAAAAGAAATTCAGGGGCAATTGCTGAAACCACCTTCATGGCTCTCGATGGCTGCTGGATACACTACTGGTCTATCTATCCTCAAGTGCGTGCTAGATGGATGAATATTATAGGTTCCTATCGCTGGTTGAAGATCACACGCTCTGTGAGAGGAGACCATGGAAACTGAAGGGTTCAGCCGTAACAACTGCTGTGGATTACTGGGAAAAGATGAGTAGGGGACTTACAAGGAAGCCTTGGGCATGTATGTTCACACATGCATTTATACATATGTCACTGATATAGAGAACGTTGCTTTGGGTTTCAGAGGCTTGGCCCCAAGAGTTGTTTAATAACTATAATTTGTTAAAGAAAACATACTGTTAAATACTATTAGTTTTCATGGACTATATTGGTATAATTTCTCCAGTTCTTCATGTTTGGAGGCATTGCTCAATAGAAAATTTTCCATGTCTTTATTTGAAGGTAGCAGAGAAAAGCAACTAAAGAGATTCTTCAATGAAGACAGAATCAAAAGACCTTGGCTCTATCATTTATGGGGTGTGTTGAAACATGGATATGTGTGTGTCTCAGTTAATGTCTTATTGCTGTGAAGAAATACCATGACCATAGCAACTCTTATAAGGAAAGCATTTAATTGGGGCTGGCTTATGGTTCAAAGGTTTAGTTCATTATTGTCATGGCAGCAAGCATGGCAGCATGCAGGTAGACACGGTATTGGAGGAGCTAAGAGTTCTACACTTTGATCTGCAGGCAGCAAAAGGAGAAAAGTGTACCACACTAGGCATAGCTTGAGCAATTGAGACCCCGAAGCCCACCCCTACAGTGACACACTTCCTTTAACAAGGCCATGCCTCCTACAGGTACCACTCCCTACTGGCCAAGCATTCAAACACGTTAGTCTTTGGGGTTCATTCTTATTCAAATCACCACATGCCCTAAATGGCTTCAAATTATAAATTACGATAGCATCAAATTATGCTGTAAGCATTACCTGGGGTACTGTGCGTGAGGTTTGTGTCTAGCACAGCTGAGAAATTGATAAATGTTAAAATTTGTAAATTTTTGATGAATCTTCATGTGTTCATAGATCAACTGAATCTTCCTGCCTATCAGCTAGGGAGAACTGGAGTTACATGTCAGCTTGGCTCTGTCTCCACTAGCATACCACCACTCTGCAGGAAAATCGGAAGTCTTCAAGACATCTACTCTTTTTATTCTCCTTTAAAATAAGAATTTTAATTCTATGAGCAAAATGATCATATACTTCCAATGAAATATCTATGATTTCTTCCCATGAGCCAGAGGGTAGAAAAAATTGTATGACATATCTGTGATTAAGAAAATTATGATACACTGAATACATCCTGAGCTCAATCTTACATTGTTTAATTAAAATAGTTTTGAAAATAAATAGTGTCATAAGTGTGACTTTCCATATGTCAGATAATACTTACCACCCACTACGTGAGTCAGGACAGTGAGACTGGGTACTCTTGCGTTATAAGCCAATAGGCTAATAATGCTTGCAATTATAGTATTATCTTGGTTTACATTGCTTCTCTCAATTTTAGGTTCATTGGCAAGGATAAAATAAGAAATAGAAGAAGTACTGGGAAGGTAGCAACCAGAATCAACAGGGAGGGTCCTCTTATGTAGGCTGTGCTATCTGAATGTGTTTTCCCTGTGTTAGCTCAGGCTAGCACACAGGACGTTCTCTCTCTGTAAGCAGCAGTGACATATGCAGTTGTATGAGTAACCACCAAAGTCAATACTCCTAAGGCTAATACATTTTATGCTATGGTGCTAGCTATTTTCATTGTACCTTTTAAATGCTTTTCTGTTCCACACAACCCTAGTCTCTATCTTGTAATGTGGAAAGTCTCCATGGCCTTGTGTTTTGTCTCCTCTCTGCACATAACCTTCAGAGCCTATTGAGTCTTAGGACAAACCAGATACTTTCTGATACACTACAGTGCTGACCATGTGAATCCAGATGTTGACTCCACTCCATTCTTCTGTGGACCCTGTGCTTCGGGTTTTCTGTCTCTGACTCACAAAATAAGGACAGCAGGAGCATCTTGTGTGAAGTGGGAATGTCAGAGTTAGGGTTAGCTCATGTCTGTAGAGTTGAACCTTGAAGGTTTTTAAGGTGATGGATCATCGCTATCCTGTCATTTGTTACTTAGTTGCCTTGAAAACTTGTTACATTGTTGCAGGTCGAGTCCATTGGCCTTTCTCATCTGTCACTCACACCTGCAGCAGGAGACACACACTGTAGGGGTAAAAGCATGGATGGAGAATGCAATATGGTTCTCTGTCTGTCTGAGAGAGATCCAGCGTGACACTAAGAGGGACTCTGGATGATTCTCTTCACCCAAGTTAAATGACATCAGCAGCACTTAGAAATGAGGGAGGGGTCCATGCAGAAGTTTCATAGCAGGAATGAACTCATCAAAGCCACGCCTGGAGTAGAATGTCCATAAAGAAAGCATCAGGGAACTGAGGCAGAGCAGGGGCAGGACACATGTTGAGGTACCTGTGTTTAAGCATCTGCAGGCCCACTGGAGAGAGAGGTTCTGGTTTAGAGTGAAATAGCCTAGACTGCAGCAGATGTAAGCAGCTCTCAGAAATGCTGAAAAACTGAGCAGACAGGACTGGGGGAGGTTTCCCTGGTCCTGTGGGCTCTTAGGACCTTTCTAGAGGGAGGAAGGTGAGAAGCTGGGAGGACAGCCCCAGGACACAAAGGAATCTAAAAAACACTCTGGTGTTGCCTGCAAGCAAGCACTAACATCTGTCATCCACTGTCACTTTTGATTTATGGGCAGATCGATTTGGAAAGAGCCTGCTGGGTGTCTTACTAAGTGGTTGTGCTTCAGTGCCCCAAAACTGCCCCTGGGTAAATGCAAGTCATAAAACTTCCCAAGTGCAGAGGAAAAGTTGAATAAGGAGAGAAGGGATGGGAAGGGGAAGACAAGAGGCTCATTTCAAAGAAGTTTGTGAGTATAAACCAACTCGAATATTTATAAAAGTTTAGTTTTCAGTTAGTGAGTTCCAGTTTACAGAATATTTATGTTCACAAATATGAGGCTAAAGAGGAATTTAAGATAAAAAAAATAACTCAGAGTAGCCTATTGAGGTCAATAGAGATAATGAATGGAGAATGAAATGGTCCATGAGTAGCTTCATTTAAGGTAGGATCAAAGGACGTCACTCTTTCTTGCATGTCATCTGGCCAATGTGCTTGTTATTGCAAATGCCCTCATGGGCTTGAGGATAGAGACTAGAATGAACATTGGTGTAGCATGTTTAACAAGCAAGCGCATGCCTGTGCTCTTGCTGATGGTCACACTATTACAGCAGCAGTTCCCCAGGCGCTGTTCTGGCATTCATGGCCCTATCTAATCTCATCTCCTGGTGTGTGAGCTGCCCTTCTAAGAAGTCCTCAGCACTGAAGAGAATAGAAACAGATGCTACTGTGGAGATTAACTGAGAAGGCACTGGGATTCCACCTTCCTTCTCTCCCTTTTCTCCTTCCGTTTTCTCTTCTCACTCTCCTGTTTCCATCCTACCTTCTCCCTATTATCCCTCTGTCTGTACCACTTTCACCAGGAGAATAAAGGCTCCAGGCTGTGGGCTTCTGTGTCAGGAGATGGTGTGACATAGTCAATAGCTCATGAAAACTGAAGCCCTTCATCTACTCAGCACCTGTGACAAACTGTCTCCTGCCACAGCCACATTGTGTGACTAAGTGTGGAAGATCTTTTTTCTGTGGGAAGACAACAATCCCTGAGTCTCACTCCCTCGTTAGCTTCTGATACCCAGCAGTGCAGATGGCAATCCATTCCTCAGTGGGGCCCCTCCCAGGGAAACACATCTTCTCACCCAGCCAAGTTCTTCTCTGTCTTATACATTGCTCAGCTCTCTTATCACAATAAAGGAGGACATCAGACACCAGATACTCTCCTATAGACCCACATGTCTTCCTTTGCCTTCATTTACATGATCTGTTGATCGCTCTTTGATGCTGGTTTTGGAAAACATAATTTAAAAAAGCAATTCAAGGAGACCAAAACATAATGTTCCAAGCACCACTCTTTAAGAAGCATATTCAAACTCTATTCTCTCAAAGTCTTTATGTGAAATTCCTATCCAAACATAGATGAAAGTGTCCCTACTGTGTCACCATCCAGGTCCACATGCCTCTTACACTTCTGTGGCCCTGCATGATACACTTGTGTGCTACAGTTCCTGCAGGCCAAATTTCTCTCTATAGCTGGGTTAAAGTCTCTCCCTTTTTCTTCCAGGTCAGGTCCCCTGGCTGCTATCTGCTAGCAGTAATTTTAGGTAGGAAGTGATATCATCAGTCTTTAGGGAAGGCTGTGAGTCTGTTCCCTCCTGTAGTTCACAGAAGCAAAACCTTCCATTAACTTTGTAAGTCCATTGCCCCCGAGGCAGAGAGGAATGGGTCTAGATCCACAGACTCACTAACAAACCTGGAGAGAAGGCCAGTGTCCAATGCAATCAGTGAACCTTCCCTGTTGTGCTCAGTGAGAAGCATTACATCATTTTAAGCATCAAGAAATTCTAACAAGTGTGTGGGGGTAAGAGACAGTGATTCACATCAACCAAGGGTCTCTGAAGACCATGCTTAGAGCATGATTGATTGTCTGTCCACATGAACAGAAGTTGAAAGGTGCCGTGAGTAATTAGCAAATGTGATTTAGACTCGGAATGTCTCTGACTCTGTAAAGCTGTTCCATTCACTGGCATCAAACTCCCAACCTTTTTTTTCCATTACTACAATCTTCATTTTTTTTATTAGATATTTTCTTTATTTACATTTCAAATGTTCTCCCCTTTCCTGGTTTCCCCTCTGAAAAAAAAACCCTATTCCTTCTCCCCTCCCCCTACTCACCACCCCACCCCCTCCTGCTTACTATCCCTGGCATTCCCCTACACTGGGGCATAGAACCTTTGCAAGACCAAGGGCCTCTCCTCCCATTGATGACCAACAATGCCATCCTGTGCTACATACTCAGCTAGAGCCATGAGTCCCACCATGTGTGCTCTTTGGTTGGTGGTTTAGTCCCTGGGAGCTCTGAGGGTACTAGTTAGTTCATATTGTTGTTCGTCCTAAGGGGCTGCAAACCCTTCATATTATTATACATTACTACTGGCCAGAGTTTACAGGGCATTTTGGGGTGTGACTTTTTAGATGGTTTTTCTAGATTGGTTCTTTCAAAACCAATTGATAAACCCCATCTAATATACATTTTTTTGGCATGAATCTTCACAGCCACCCAATATATGCCTGTAACAAAGTAAACTGACCTTTTAGTCATAGTCTCGTAGTCATAGTTTTGCTCTTAAGTAAAAACTGAAGAAGAGGTCACAAGTTTGAGGGGGAGATGGAGAACATAGGAAGAATTTTATGGGAGGGGGATGAGTAGAAATGATGTAAATATATGACTCACATGAAATTCTCAAAACAAAATATTTAAATTTTCAAAATGTCAAATATGGCTTTGATAACCATATGAATAAAAAGTTTTTTACCATCTTAAGTGACACTTTTTAAATAGCACAAAAATAGTACTCTCTCTGTATAGGAATTAAATAAAAATTCTTAGACTGCCAGGTGGTGGTGCCATGCACCTTTAATCCCAGCACTTGGGAGGCAGAGGCAAGCAGATCTCTGTGAGTTCAAGGGTAAACTGGTCTACAGAGGAAGTTCCAGGACACCCAGGGCTACACGAGAAACCCTGTCTCAAAACAATGACAAAAAATTCTTAGACCAGGAAGTGTTCTGAAGTTTCTGCTTGCAACTTGTACTGTTTAAAATAAACATTCATTAATGAGAAACAAAATATATACTTATATATTATCACTGTCCCCCTATTAGCCTTTCCTAAAGCAAACCCTATGTTCATTGTCTCTATTCACATTAATTAATATAATCTTAATTTGTTTAAAAGCTGTCTGGTTGAGTGTTTTATATTGTGATGATAGAAAATTGTACTTTCAGTTGTGTGTGCAGAGTCTCCTGTATTATCAGACTCCTTCAGTAAACTGGACCAACAATGTCCATTAGAATGTCCTAAGGGGTGGTAATGTTATGTATCTGTGTTGGCCAATGGGTGATGGAGAACTTGCAATAGATCTGGTATAACAAAGGAGCTAGATTCTAACTCTAAATTAGTCTATGATTAAATATCCACATGGATAGGTATCATATAGGGGTGGCTCTAGGAAGAAAGAAAGAAAGAAAGAAAGAAAGAAAGAAAGAAAGAAAGAAAGAAAGAAAGAAAGAAAGAGAAAGATTTAAAAGAGACAGAAATTTTATTAATTAAAAGTTAACTCGTCTTTAGGCCACAGGGGATCTTGAATCTTGACTTGCTTGTGAATATATTACTTACAAGAGCTGTCTTCAATCGCAGAGTAAGCCCTAATCCTTTGGATGGAAATGATAGCTTGAGGCCTGAATTCTGAGCCTGCTATTCTTGCCTCAGACAGCACCCAGATATTATACAGTAAAAGCCCTCACAAAACAGCTTCTTCCCATTTTCCCTTCATTTCCCCTGCTATTTTTCTGACAGTCACCCCATCCCTTTGGGGAGCCAGGTTTAACTTATTCCTGACTCTTTTCAATTTACCATTAGAGGCACATTCATGGTGGCCATGAAGGGTCGGCATGTGCAGCCACAATACTTTATGCTCTTAGGAAGTGTGTGTTTCTAGCATGCCCAGCTTTCCTGTTGATGGCCCCTCATGATGCCTGAGAATGGTGGCACTCTGTCATTCCTTTCCTCCACAGCCAGCCTTTGTCCAGGCCTCAGAGAGACAGGTAGGGTAGGGACGTGGGTTTTTTGTTTGTTCCATGTTTCCGCCTCTGTGCTTCCAAAGCTCCAGAGTCATTTCTTAATATCTGTGGCTCTCTTGCTCTGGTCTAATCTCATTCCACAATCATTGTCTTTTCATCCTATATTGAATTAATTAAATTCCCTTTCAGTCCAAAAACATATCAGAGATCTCCTAAGTACTGCCTGAGACAGAAACACTCCAGCCCCCACTTCTGATGCTATGAGGCCAGTTTGCATTTAACTTACATACAATATTCCTTTTGCCTAGTATTTGAGTCAGTGTTTTCATTTTATCTTATGTTAAACATCATTTTACTAAGGATTTTTCAAAGGTGCTTTCTGTGTTGTGGTTTCTTCTGTGTGTGTGTAAGAATGGAAGATACTAGGGATGAACCAGGAGCTTCACACATAAGAGCTCCACCATCCAGTCACACTGCTGTTAGGATTTAAGTAACATTAAGGTGCTGTTGGATTCCATATAGACTAAATTCATGTTGGAGTATTTCCATTAGTCATATTGAACAAGATAATACAATAAACAGATTTTGCCTCATTATATTCCAGTAATTTTATTTTAGTTCATGATGGTAGAGACACTTTTAAAGTAAATAGAATTTTTCTTTTAACCTTAAAATTTGTCTCTGTTGATATCAAATGAGAGACGATAACCACATTTCTAATGGCTCATATGCTACTTTACCAGCACACATGTCAACCAATAGATGATGAATTAGTTAATTAACTGACTAATTGGTTGTGTCATCTTGAGAATTGAACCCAGGGCATCATGCATGCAAGGCTAGTGCTCTACCCATGAACTGTGTCCTGGCTCACCAACAGATTATTTTTCTGTAGCAATTCCAATTATTTCCCTTTTTTCTCTCTTATATTAATCCAAGCAGATTAAAAAGGCCAAACTAATTAAAAATTAAAGTAAGTAAGGAGACCTTATTCCCCTGACTAGAAAATGTTTAGTTGTAACTTTTAGTAAATTATTACAAATGAGAAATAAACCCTTTGCCTGTGGCTGTGGAACACTGGAGTTTCCAGAGTAAAAGTTCTCATCTGGAGATGCCTCAGTGTGTGAAGGAGAATATGTTTCTAGGGCTGTGTGGTACCATCTAATTAGTGACTCGTTACACTATAGACAAAGGTCATTGGAAGGTGAAACCATCCATTCCAGTCTGTACCAAACATGGTATTCGGTCATTTAGCATCAGGAATAGTGTCCAGAGTAGCAAATCTCTTTACAAGCAGATTCAAATATATGTATTTTTATTTAAGTAGTCTTACATCATTCTGTGTTAACAGCAGCAGAGGATTCTGGGACAATCACTCTGAAAGGAGAAACTTAGACCAAGTTGTCTTCAGTTGACCCCAAGAGGACTTGAACTCTGAGGACAAGGTTAGTTTGCCTCTGAAAGGCACTGTTTCTTCTCGAAACAATTCCATGTAACTTTACACCCTGGTCTGAAAAGACAACCAAAAAGAGAACGTAAATTGTTTTTGATTTTGAAGTAGAAGAGTGACAAGAGAGTAAAAATGTTCCACATTCCTCTGTCTGCCTTGGTCTCGTTTAATAATTAGGGAAACTTACATTTCCTAGGACAGTTTTTCGACATGGACATAGGTAAAGTAGGGTATCCACTGTGTTATAGGGAAGGCTTTCAGAATGGTAATTTATATTGCTCACTATTCATATAGGAACTATATGACAATCTCCCAGTAATCTCCGTGCTTCAGACATAGTGCTGGCTGGATTTGTGTGCCGTTTTGACACAAGTTAGAGTCATCAGAGAAGAAAAATCCCCAGTTGAGGAAATGTCTCCAGGACATCCCTGTAAGGCATTTTCTCAATTAGTGATCAATGGGAGAGGGCCCAGATCATGGTAGGTGGTTCCATCCCTCAGCTAGTGCTCCTGAGTTCTACAAGAAAGAGGCTAAACAAGCCATGGGGAACAAGTCAGTAAGCAGCACTCCTCCATGGCTCCACTCTACCTCACCTGCTGCCTCCAAGTTCCAGCCCTGCTTCCTGTCCTGACTTCTTCCAGTGGTGGATTGTGATCCAGATGTAAATGCCAAATAACCCTTTCCTCCCCAACTTGCTTTTTGGCCATGGTGTTCCATTGCAGCAATAGACACCCTGAAACAGCCACAATTAGTATTGTCCTCTGCACAGGAGGCCGGGCTTAGGTGCTTGTTGCAGGGCGGTGGCGTGTAACCAAGGCAAGACTGTTAGAGGAAGAGGTGGTGAACCCTGCTTTTGCTCTGTTGAGTTTAAGTACCAGACCATGCCTGCTCATGTGGAAAGCTCTGTATATCCAGATAGGTAGGCAGAGCAGGCCTCAAGAGACAGATGAAATCAAATACAGATGTGGGATGATGGGTGTTAGCCACATAGAGGGGACATAGCTCTGAATGACAGGGGATGTTTCCTATGTGCTCCGTGTCAAAAAGATGAATCTCCTATATGAAAATTTGTGAGATGAATTATTTTTGGAGAAGTTACTCTTTAAAAACCTTCTTCCTGCAGGAGTGATTGACAGGCAGCAGCAGCACCACCACCCCTCCGTCACCTATCTGATATGATATTCCGTTTCAAAATAAAATACAAAGAGAAAAAACACCTTGAGCACAGAAACTTGAGCTGTGTCAGCTCATAGAAGAACATTCTTAACTGTTACTCTAGGGAGAGAATAGATTTTATACAAAGCCATTATTAGAATGGAACACTTTGGAAATCACAGCTACTCATGGAATAAACCACATCTAAATGTAGAAATGACAATGGGTGGCACAAGAACGTCCTTTGCATTTATTTTATACACTGCAATGAAATTAAACTTTAGTCTGTCTTCTTTACTCTCAATTAAAATCACAGTGGAAAGTGATCTTCAAGATATCCACCTGAAAACTTTGCTTTTCTTTATATAAGCCACTCAGGTAAAAATATAGTCATTTTTCATTTAACAAAATGCTTTCTAAATGCATGCTCAATTTTAGACAAATAGTCTTTAAATTTCAAGGTGATAGCAAGAAACAAAACTATTACATGCTGATGTGTCCAATGCAGCTCATTGATTTTGGTACTTCAAAATTAATTAGCCTACCTCTAGCTGTTTCATAAATTAAAAATAGTGCTATATTGAAAAATGCCAATGTTTTACATAGAGATACACTAACAGTTCCTTGTTGCATAGGACATTCTATCTTAGTTAAATAAGTAATAGGAAAACCGTACTTGTGCATCGCATCTACTGCCTGCTGTTGCCCACTTACGACCAGATAAAACATAGCACATATCAAAACTGAACAAAATTGGTAAGCAAATTTCAAAGATGCTTTTTTTTATTATTATTAACACAGCCCAAGGAAAGCAGATAGATAGAATCTGTAATCAAAACCTTGGGTCTACTATGGGATTAGAATTTGTAATACTTAAAGGAGGTTAGAAGAAAAGCCATCAAGGATGAAGACCAGATCATCCAACTTCAAAAGCAGTTGCCGGTGACTGCCACAGAGCATCCTCACCAGAGGAATAAAACACTGCATTGGGATGGATGGCAATGTCCCCCATAGGTGCTGATATCTGAGCACTTGGTCCCACTTGGTGACACTGTTTGAGGGCGTTTAGTGGCTGCAGCCTTTAGAGAAGAAGTGTGTCCCTCTTGTTCCACTCATGCTTGTGGTAGAGGACGTAAATGCTCAGCACCCTGTTTTACAACCGTGCCGGATGCTTGATGCCATACATTCCCAACACGATAACTCTTTTATCCCTCCAGAATAGTGAGGCCAAATAAACATTACCTTCCATTAGTTGCCTTGGTCACAGTGTTTCATCATAGCAACAGGAAATTAACTAACATCTACCCATGCAGAAAACATTATTTTAAGACAAGAATTCATAGCCATCCATTTCTGCATTTCAGGAAAAGGAGCCTCTGATATCATGACAAATCCTGGGGCACACTAGATTGAGACACCTTTGACAGTCCCAAGTCCTACTGGGTCAAGTGTATGCATCTTCAAATATCAGACAATCATAATTTGCAAAGGAAACATTTCCTTATTTAGCAAAGTGATTAGTAACTCCTTCTTGTCTAAGTCTCTTAACTGTGTTTGTGCCCAGAGTTTTTGCAGTGTCACTGGACAGTCAGTATGAACAGTGTAGCAACTTATTCTGAATTCGAAAGCTTTTCTAATAATAGGGAAATTACGTAGCTAATTTTGACAAATAACGGAGCCCAGATGGTTGTAAGGGCTTTGAAACGCCTTTTAGTTGATAAGTTCAATACAAAAGGCAACTTTCATATGGTCCCTGTGACTAAGACAATTTTTGTTACTTTGGAAGCTTGACATTTCCTCATCCAAGGTTTTCCCACAGGAATTATTGAAAGGAGGCACGGGAGGAACAGAACAATAAATGCTCTCCAACCACAGAGCAACTCTAGCTAAAATGGAAATGGGGCTCAGAATGCAAGGCAGAGAATCCAGAGAAGGCCTCAGTTCTCTGCTTCCTGCATCCACAGTAGAGCGACCTTCAGATTCTAATCATCATCCTTGTTTATCCATAACACCTTGCCCTTTGTTCCAGGCTACAGACAAAGCAAAACATTATGATGTTTCAAAATTACTTAGAGCTGGAGGAGGTAGTGTATGTGTAAAGGCTCCCTTCCAGGTCTTCACTCCGCCAGGTCTTCGCACCCCTCAGGTCTTCACACCTACCCAAGTCTTCACACATACCAGGTCTTCACATCTCCCATCTCCCAAGTCTTTGTACCTCCTGGGTCTTCAACACCCTCAAGTCTTCACACCCCCACCCAGGTCTTCACACCCACCCAGGTCTTCACACCTACCCAGGTCTTTACACCTGCCCAGGTATTCACACCTGCCCAGGTCTTCACACTCTCCAGGTCTTTGCACCTCCAGGTCTTTGCACCTGTATGAACATTCACTTCATTCCTTTTGACATCATTTCCTTAAACTATATATGTTGAGTTTCTACCATATGCTACACTTGAGGTCTAGTGTTGGGCAGTAGGCAAAGACAGATAAAGTATTGACTTAGACCTGGGTCTTATATAGTTCAAGTTGAAGTGGAAACATGAGAAATAAAATAGAAAACCCCAAGGGCACCCATGGAGGTTAGTGCTATTGAACAAAACAATAGAGCTGTGACAGGGAACAATGGAACTATGCACAGGCTGAAATTTACTGTTCAGTTTAGGGACATGGACTCTCTGACTTATTGACCTTTATGCTAATGCATGAGTTAGGAGAAAGATGAGATGAGAGTAGTCTGCTGGTATTCTAACATGTACAACCTATAAGATACAGAGATCTCTGTCTATTTGAACATGAATCAAGGAAGAGGTGGAGATACCAGAAAGGAAGACCACATAAGAATATTGAGGGCAGCTACTAGACAGATGGCATGCACCAACAAGAGAAGCAGTGAACAGTTGACAGAGACAATGATGTCATTTGGGCCATACCACTCTCTGCTGTAAGGACAGCTGCCTAGAGACCAGAATGAGGGGGAGTGGCTAAAAGCACCAATGACTTGATTTCCACCTACAGTGGTAGTCCACAGAAGGGTCCCTAGTGATGTTTTTATGTCATTTGAGATGATTGACAGGTTGTTATATTGGTCCATTTGCTCAAGAGACAACAGATATGGCATATTGTAATAGAAAATCTGAGAGAGTTCACACAACTATGGTTCTGTCATCCCAAAAGGGAAGCCAGAGATGTCAATGGGTTTTCTTACCATGATCTTGTTTACATTTATCATACCACCCAGTAGAGTAGGATCTTTGGGTAAGCAGGGAGCCACAAATAATTTGCCCACAGCTATCACTGTGAACTACTTAGAGAATTTTGTGTTAATTAATGTTACTCAATTAATGAAAATAAATGTAAATTAATTCAAAACATATCACTTATGATTTGCTCAAATATTACATAACAAAAGTAATCTTCCACACAATCAATGGGTTCCTTTGTTCTGTAAAATGAGAAAGTAAAAACCTTGTCCCAGATATGCCTCCCTGTTCTGCTCTGTCTCCGGTTCGTTCGTTCCTCCTGGTTGTCATAATTTGACAGCGCCTGCTGGGTGCTCACCTGGTGTTGGGCATGGAAGTGGGTGAAGGAATGGCCTTCCTGTCCAGAGGTCACCTGCCTCTGCTGTGCATGTGGCCACTGCTGAGGACACTGGCTGCTTACAGGAGCAAGTGGATAGGCAGAGGAAGCAGGAGGAGGCAGGGGAAGGGACAGGCACTCTCGGCTCAGAATCATAGGCAATGGCTGCCTTCGAAAGAATGTTTGCATGCTTTTCTGCGATGGGAAATGAAAGGTTGGGTGGACACACAGTCTCCATGTTCTGTTTGCCTGAAGAGGTGAAAGCTGGAAGGTTTGTTTTTATTGTTTTTCACAGTGGGAAGCAGCTAACTGGAAAATAATTCTCACCTTCCCTTAAGCCACCAGGCCCTTTCCACACGGAGCCAAGGTGCTTCTCTCCCCATTGGCTTTACTGCTTGCCAGCCTGGGAGGCCTTCTAGATCTGATGTGTGTCTCTCAGAGGAAGGGGACCTCTCTACCAAACCCTGTGGACTACTCACTGTGATCTCACAGAGAGCAAACAGGCAATGCAAAGTGATGGGTGCCTTCAGACAGTGCAGTCAGCTAATGTGTGTCAGGGGCTGTTGTGAGGACATTGCCTGGATTAACAAGCAGATCTTTACAGCCTTAATGGGCTCCACACCACAAGTGGCCTATGTTGGCATGTTAGATAAACTGAGGCACAGAGGGTTACCATGCAGCACATGTGCAGTTACCCAACTAACAGTGGCTACATGGGAGTCCAAATACCTAAGATTGGTATTGTCATCCTTTTACCAAAATACTCCAAAGAATTACTTAGAATCAACATAAAGTCTTCCAGAGTCCTCTCTTATCTACTGCACTCTGTTGAAGATAACCTGGGCCTTTACAAGTCAGCCGGCCTTCCTGTCTTTACAAAGATGTTGACTCTTATTATTGTGGGCTTTACCATGCGTAGGATTGTGTTTACGTGCCATTCAGTCATCCACAGAGCATCAGAGGAGCAAGGTTGCCTGGGTACCAGGGAAATACTGAGTTTGGGTTTGAAGCAGTGACAAGCCAAGTGGATGGAGCAATGTCTTTAGTCTTGAATGGATAATAAATGCCAGAGACCACAACTTGCTGATAGAAACCCAGGCTTATGACTGGGATCTTGTGAAACACCACACACCTCCTAGCTCTTGTTGCTTGTAAGTCTATGCCCCACATGGGAAAAAGCCAATGATGATGTCAAATTTAGGGGAATAACTATGACTGTGGGGGAAAATAATTTGAAATAGAGTTAGAACCTCATTCAAATGAGGAAATCAGGTTGTAGTGATTTTAGTAGCTGGTAATACAAAGGGCTCACTGTAACAATTCATGTATTAAATGACAGATGGCAAGGTAATGTCGGCACATGGGAAAGACGAGGAAGGAAGGGGGAGTGAGAGGAAAATATGAATCCAGAGCACACAGAAATGTTCTACACGGGAAAAAATAATCTCCTGCCATTCATAAACTAAAAGTTCTGAGAAAGCCAGAATATCTGTTGTAGTTTCAATGCAAAGTGTCCCACATGGGCTTATGTGTCTGGGCATATCGTCCTCAGCTGTTGTCATGACTGGGTCACTCATTATTCCAAGTTGAAATGTTTTCTTAGAATGGATGACACTAACCTATTCAAAGTAGGAATTTGTTGATGTGTATTTCCCAAAAGATAATTCTGTAGCCCACATCCTTGGAGTCTGTGATGTAATCTTATTTGGACTTAGAATCTTTGAACTTCTAATCAGACCGTGGTGATGCCCTTAGGAGGGACCTAACCATGATGACTGGCTGGTATCTTTACAAGAAAAAGAGCCACTGAAGACAGACACACAGAGATATTGATATTGTCATATTGATAACATGACAGAGACCCCAATTCGAGCATGCAGCTGCAGCCTGAGAGTCACAGAAGTTTGGCGGCAGCAGCAGGGAGAAGGCCCAGGCAGTCCCTCCTACTCAGCAAGAATGTGTCCATGGTTGGCACTTTAACTTTGGATTTCTGACTTCAAGAACCCAGAGTGAATTTCTTTTAAGCCACACAGTTTGTAGAAATTAACTGCCAGCCCTAGAAAGGGGATTACACTCTACTAGGTAACATCTTCTATTTTTCTTTTGTCCTCTGCGTTTATTTACCTTATGCAAATTCTTAGAACCCCTCCTTTCCTTCCCTACTGCCTGCAGCCTCATGTGGACCTTTCTCTCTCTCTCTCTCTCTCTCTCTCTCTCTCTCTCTCTCTCTCTCTCTCTCTCTCTCTCTCTCTCTCTCTCTGGGAACTTTATGTTATTTCTCTCTCCATAACCGTGCAACATTAAAATCCATCCCCCACACAGCTGTTCAAGCCATCTAACTAAAATATCTCTGAAAAAGGTCCCTACTTCCTAGCATGCTGTATTTTCTGTGGCTCCTATTTAAATATGGAAGGAAAACTACATTTCATGGGGAAAATCATAAGGCCATTTCCACCAAACAATAGGTGTCATCATGGAATCTGTGTCTTTGTTTCTATGAAGAATGGCTTGCTATGTTTTTAACTACAAAAAAAAAAAAAATGCAGTGTCCAAGATGCCTTTGTGTTCTTGTACTGACTATCTGGCTGGAAGTCTCCATTTCTCCCAGTTCCTAAGAGCGTACCTTTTTATTGTCCTTAGCTTCTGCTCAGGGACTGTGGTACATGAGACACCTTGAACTAGTCCACCATTGGCCACATATGTTGGATACAGACACTGTCCATATTTTACATTGAAGTCATTATTTTCCTGTCTCACTCCTGGGTGACTGGGAACTCCTTGAGGTAGGAGCCATCCTTAGCAGCAAAGCCTGGCAATGCCTGTGCTGCCCAGGGCCTTCTGTACTATCACCTGAGTGATTCCTAGCCACCTGCTTTAGAAAGCAGTCATGCCTGACCTATTTCCCTCCTGTGTAACCTCTTAATGCAGGGATGCTAAGCAAATGTCCAAGAAGAAGGGACACTCAGGAGTTAAGTGACTGCCACATGGTAGCCAGTAGTGACTTCACACCCTGAGTACCATATGATGCACTCTGCTGGCTCCTTGCTTCATAACTTTGACCTTAGCAACAAGGAATATTTACCTAGCAGTTAGAAACTCTCTTGAACATAGTCTAGAACATTCTGGAAAAATGACCTTTTTCTTGGGCCATTAACATACACATTCTATAACCCTAGGGATTAGAGATAACAAACCTGTGCATCACAGTTTATCCCGGGGGGGGGAGGAATTTACACACACACACATACACACACACACATACACACACACACATACACACACACATACACACACACATACACACACACATACACACACACATACACACACACACATATACACACATACACATACACACACACATACACACACACATACACACACATACACATACACACACATACACACACATACACACACATACACACACACATACACACACACACACACACACATACACACGTGCACGTGTGCACACTCGAACCCACTTATCTACCTAGTGTATAGCTTGACAGATCCTAGATTACCTTTAACCTAAGCCTACAGTTCATTTAGTTCATGTGTTTTCATCTTGTCTATGTCTCTTTGGGATGTAATTGGTAGTTATAATACATTTGAGACGTTACCACAGTGAGCACTTTTAATGTGTTTCTATTTTCCTCCTGGCTTTTTCAGTTAACATCCTTACTCTATGTTAAAGACCTAGTGTATGGTTTAATGCACCAGCCACAGAGCTAAGCCCTCTTATCTAGTTCTATCCAGTTCTACCTCCATTCACCTAACCAAATACTCACACTGTCATTGGAAAAGGGTAACTTGACAGTGTCCCTTTAATTTCTACATTTGGAATTTTGTTATAAAAATGAC
>NW_022196905.1:152390962-152429711 GCF_008632895.1 Mastomys coucha | reverse complement strand
AAAAAAAAAAAAAAAAACAAAGCGTAGAAAAATAACAGATGAGAAATCTAAGGTACATATATGTACAATTATCCTAGGAACAAAACCCATCAAGTATCTGGTCCGACATGGTTAAGTTGAGTAGAGACAGGGTTTTGTAGTTCCTGGCCTGCCCCTTTCATGAGTAATGACAAGAAATGTGCCCCTTTAAACATGGGTTCTAACTGTTGAAATGGAGGTATTTTTCCAGAATTTATGCTATTTCTGCCAAAGAAGAAAAGCATGCTGCTGCTGACCTTTCAGCCTCTGGGGCCTTGCATGATGCCAAAAACACTGACTTTTGGCCAAGGCATCTCATGGAGCATTTTAAAGTTAGCCCCCCACAGAGCAAAGGTATCACTATGCACAGCCAAGCCAAAACTGAACGGCACGGATGGATCCTCCAGCCCCACCCACAGCCTTTCTCCATGTGACAGGGTACTGTGTCCTACATGGCAGCCAGCAGGCCATGGGGAGTACTGACTGCTCACACTAACCTTCCATTCCACCCTGACCAGACAGGAAATGGCAGACAGAGGTGGTGGAGGTAGGCACCTGCCTACTACAAACTGTATCCAAGCAGCCATAGGAGGTAGTGAACTCGAGCAGGCCGTTTTGATCCCTGTGTTATTCTTTTATATGTTTCCTTTGAAAAGTGAGTTCATCCACCACAAGACAGCCTGCCTTTTGGGAAGCAAACCCACATCCAGTAACTGAGCCGATCTGCGTATCAGTCTGAACCACTGTGAGTGTGTGGAATTGTCTAATTGTTGTCATTTTTTGAAACCGTTTGTTTGGAGTGCTCCTGTGAATGTCTGCATCACCAAATCAAGAATTCCATGGCGTGGTATGCATTCAATTTTGAAACAGAAGTTGGTGTTTACAAAAGTGATTTATCTTAGTTATGCCTCAGGCATGGACGATTCCAATTGGGTGAAATTGCTAACAAAATAATTAATAAAGTCCTTTCAGGAAACATTTGAATAACATCCAGGGTGTGTTCTAATAATGAATATTACTTGTGTTATTGATTTTTATGAAGAGTTCTGATATGTTATGTAATGGCTAGTGGCTTAGTCCCTTGGTCAATTAAACTAATTTAACTCAGCAAAGCTCTACAGGAAAAGGTTATAAAGAACTGAGAGACAGCTGTAGTCAGTGTACTCGGGCATGTGGACTAAGTCGTCTGCCTTAAGAACCGTTGGCCAGGAAGTGGAGGTAAAGTAGGTACGAGAGGATTACTGTGGCTTGTTAGCATTCACAAAAGCACAGCACATGAATTCTCAGCCTGCCTGTCTGAAATCCAAGGACTGGATTCTGACTGTCAATCAAACTATAATTACCAAAAATAGTAAAGTCAGAGGCCGGTTCTCTGGAAATACCTTGTCAGGACTGGAGGAGCTCAACATGGCTTCCCTGCTCATTTTATGCCAAACATTGTGCCAAAGTCCAGGGGAGCCCACTTTTGGTGGTTGTTAGCACAGGCTTGTGACCCTCAGCCAAGGACAGCAGACATCTTGGCAACATTGATTATTCTACTTCACGCCTGACCTCGTGTCTGGCTCTGAGCAGGACCAGTGCATGTCAGGGCTGGGCAGAACCTCTTGCAGCCAGCCTACTGGGGCTGGCTGTCCAACTTGTCTTTGATGTTTATAAAAACAGCATCCTCATTAAAGCAGAGAACACAAAATCCTGCTGCCCCAAGGACACCTGCTACCTTGTGAAAGGATAATCAGGTCACTGTTTCTCACCGGCTTACCGGACTTGCCACCTTCTCACGACCACTTGGGCAGTCTCTGGCTCTTCCTGGAAAAGGGGAATGGCCGAAGCCCTCGATCAACCTCTGAGTTTAACACAGCAGCCCTTGCCTCCTTTATAAACAGAAAGAGGAAAGAAAAAGACAGTAGCTGGAAGAAAATGTCAATCTATCACTCTTAAAATTAGGAAGACAGACATCCTTCCCCTTCCCTGTTCTGGGTCCATCTAAGACACAGTACTAACCTCTACTTTTAATTTCTCGTTTGAAGCTCTGAATTCTGAAAACATAGAAAAGACTTAGCAGTGCTATGGTGCTCCCTTCCTGTGTAGAACCGGTATAGTATTGTGACTATTCATGTACAATATAACAAGGGTGAGGCAGTAACAGAATAAATGCATGTGGTACAATAAGTAATAAGATTACATGATTGGCACAACCTCACTTCCAATTTCTGCAGTAATGGGGGTGGGGGTGAATGATCACCTACGTTTTCAGTCTATTTGATGAGGAGTAATAACTTTTAACAGTGGTGTAAACTAGTTAAGTTTTATGCATCCATTCAACAGTTTTGCATTGTACTCTTAATTATGAATGTTTGGCTCCAGTGCTATATTTTAACATGTCTGTCTCCTGAATTTCCTTTGTCTTTAAGAATTTTATGCATTCTTAAATGTTGATTTTTTTTTTAGATAAAGAATTTTAGAGATGAGAATATGTTAAGGATATGGGGTTTGCATGGATTAGAAGATAAGATAGAAATAAAGCTTCTAAAATTAAGACTGATTGTATAATACTATTTCAATAGTAGAATATGGCTATTTAATACAAAAGGATAAAATTATTGCTGGTTTAGGTTATTTAGTAATTAAAGTATGGAGTAACGAGCCCTCTCTCTGTCTGTTAATGTCTACCCCTATGCTCCATGGCCTTGGGTAGTAAACGGAGCCGTGGTGGCACTGGACTCAATTTAACTACTATTGATCCTGCCTCCATTCTTCCTGCCTAGGATCTGCTTATGTAACAGGCGGCACAGACAGACTGACAGACAGACAGGCATAAGCCTTTGGAACTCAGTAAGCAAACTGCTTGCGTGTATTTTTGTCCTCTCCATCCCCCCAACCCTTAGCGGTAATGATCTGTGAGGGTGTCCCTACCTCAAAGGTCTATTTCAGTTACCAAAGAGTATCTGACTCAAGACTTTGTGCAGACTCAAAGAATGAGAACTCGTGGGCCAACACTGTGGAAGGTAATACTTCTTATTAAAGGAGTTAGTTTATGATATCCCATAAAGGAAAATCACAAATGTCCCTTCTTCTGACTTAGTCTCCCTGCCACATGCCAGCGACAGGAGGGTCTGAACCATGTGGTGAAGTTCTGTTTTGGGCTCTGTTTCTTAGGGCACATTCTTCTACCTTCCTGTTTCTGGGTTCCCAGATTCTCATTGGTTTGTGCCATCTTCATGAAACATGGTCCAGGAAACAGCTACTGCTTTTACGTTGGTACTTGTTCAAAACTCAGAATAAAAGTAAGCCCCTGTCAGCTTAACTATTTTAGTTGGTTTTATGCCAATTCCTGAGTGCATAGAACAAAAAATAAAGTTTCCCTTTGACTTTAAAAAACAGAAGCAGCAGAGTGGAAGGGCGAGAGGCACAGGGGACATGAGGATAGCCTATATGCTTCAATCTTGCTCTAAGTACCTCTGCCTGTGTACTTAGGGGTCTGATGGGAGGGTTAGTGGGGGACAAGGTTGTTCTGGGAGAACTAGCCTAGAAGATTATAACCAGCCAAAGTCTATCGATCAGATTACATTTCACTCTTGCTCTCCAGATTTGAGATATCAGGACTTCCTGTGTTCTCCAGGATAAGCCCCGGTGAGTGGGCTCTTGGCTCCCAGAAGCAGGGTTTCCTTTAGGAGGCAGTTTCACTGATTAGCTCCGTATGCCCCTGGCTTTGAGCTGCCTGGCCTGAGAGCCCTAAGGCTATGCCAGGACCCATGGCAGGGGCGGTGAGCCATGCCCTTCATTACCTTGGCTTTGCTTCCGAATGCTTGCGTCATGGTGACTGCAGAAGAGGAAACTGCTATGATTTGCAGGGCTGACGCACAACTCAGGTCTCCATTCTCCCCATACTTTCTTTGCAAGAGTTTAAATTTAGTCTTGACTGGGGTTTGTTTACTATGAGAGGCCTAACTCTTTCAATAGTTGTAATGCTTTTCTTTGACATCCAGCCATCTTGACATCTACTAGAAGATGTATAGGTACTTAGAGATCTCAGGGTGCTTTAATGAGATAAAGCATGAAAGCCCAGCACCGGTGGGCTTTCACGGGGGCAGAGCGGCAGAATACCACACTTGCTCAGTCGCCTCTAAAGTGGGATCTGATGGGTCCTGAAGGCCATCTGGACCTTTCAAGTTTCACCTTTGGACCTCCTGTTTTCCGGTTCATAGTTTCAAACACATCAATCACCTCTGATACTCAGGCTCCCAGAAAGATGTTGAGGCTCCCTCTCAAACATAAAGAACATCCTTCCCTTGTAGGGCCATCAGTGAATATCAGGTGTGGGTGTAGAGGCAAGAAGAACATAAGTAAAGAACATGGGACATGGCTTCATCCTGTGACATACGGTGAGCTTCATTTGCTCTAGTCTGATAATAACGCAACTTCAAAATCTGTCACTTATTCACAGTACAAGGGCCCTGGTTGGAGGCATAGGGGGCAGGGGAGAAAACACAATTTACAGGAACCATTTACAGTTCCTGGAGGCTTCACCTGCTATATGTTTCCCACATTGCTTTTTAATGACAAAATGAAAAGAAATTGGAGATGCCACAAAATATGCAAATGACTGAAGAATATGTAGTTAGTTTTTATTGGAAGATACATTGCACAGACAGCTTTAGAGTTTGTGTTCTCTTTTCTGTTCTCCTTATTAGTCCAAACAGAACAAATTTCATCATAAGCCTTATATTATCAATTTTCCTTATCAAAATCAATGCTCTTTAAGCTTCACAAAAAGGCCTTGGACCTGGACCTCCTCAGATGCTGCACTTCCAGTCTCTTTGTTAGAATGTGCAGAGAGATTTATCTCTCTGTTGTTTCTCCATCTCTGTCTCCTTTTCTCTATCTGTCTATCCAGCTATCTACCCACCCACCTAACCATCTATCTCTTTCACATCCTTCTCTGTCTCCTTCTTCTGTACACTCCCAATTCTCTTGGTCATATCGTCTTTGTATTCCTCCCAGTTCTTACTAGGCAAGCAATAAATATTTATTATTCTGAAGTTTGTAATTTTCCTACATAACTCTTCTGCTTTGTACATCTTGAAAGTCAAAAAAAAGATGAACACATGTATGGGGAAATATGTCAGTACATACAGTGAATTCACACACACCAAAGACATGCACATTTTGCTCCACCTGGTTCTCAGAGATACAACTGGTGACCTTCTGCTATACTTGTTACTCCTGTGCACTCACAATTGCTTTTGGACTGTAAGGAGGTTCCGAAATAAGGAGGAAAAAAAAGATTGCCTGTGTTTTCTAGGGAGTTTTATTCTCCATTTAAAATGAAAATTTCTTGAATTTATTATATTGAATCATATGAACTTTCCAGTTTTTTGGCCAAAAGGGTTAAATATCAGGAATGCCATCTAAATCCACATAGTGAGATTAATATACTCATAATAACCTTAACTCAAAAGCGCCCATGTATGAACACAGAAGTCAGTGCCTCTGCAAGAGGCAACTGCAGCACTTGGCAGTAGCCTACACATTGTTTCCCCACAATTCAGTCATCTCTCTTCTCAAGGGCAAACACAGAGGAGAAAGGACTGCTTTTCCATCGTTTGCCAAGTCTTCTATTCAGGTACAAGGAGTTCCTTTACCCTTGATCCTTGCAAGCATTGAAAGCTTCCTTTAGTATCTAGGCAAAACAAAAAAGCAACAGCTTTACAGAGATAGCAATGGCGAGACAGGTGAACCCAAAAACCCCTACCTGACAGATGCACTTGCTTTCTTGTACCCAGAGAGGCCTTAATTAATGTTAATGGAGGAACCTCCTTCAGAACCCAATTCAGCACTTAGCCAGCTTCTTAATGACCCCTGCTCTGAGCCGGGGTGTGGAGAGGGGAATTGATTTAACACCAGGGGTGAGACTGTGGTTGTTCCTGGGCATGGTGTGCAGTTTTCGTTCAGTAAACAAGCCTTTCTCCGCATTCCTCATCCACTCGGCATCGCCTGTGGACACTTCGCTCCCACTCTTGAACTCTGCTATGAAAAGGTTAGCAGCTGAGCCAGAGGCGTCCCCCGATGCACAATAACAGTTATATAAAGCACTTTAAAGTATACATGGATTTTGAGTACCCAATTATACTGCAGGTGTTGGCATCCCCCGGTGTGAGAAAGGTCTAGAACACTCTCTTTATCACAGACCAACAAAATGGAAGCTCCTCAGTGCTCCAGAGACAGTGCTCTCCCAGAGCACTTCTCAGCAGCATGGGCCCCCCATCAACGTGATTGGTGTTGATTTTACATCAGCATACCAGGTATTCCCTCATTTGCCTCATTTAAATGTTTTAAAATGAGACCAAAAATAAACAGGCTCACTAAGGCCTGTTGTAATTTCAAAATTCTTGGTTGGGTCTAAAGCACAGCTGGTATTTTATCTGAGCCCTTTCTGGTTCAGATAATGTTCAACTGGAAGCCCAAGGCAAAACAATGATAGGAAATTCTACAAAACAATCCAGAAATACCACTTCTAGGAAGCCAGTTGTTTGAGCCAGAGAAGATAATCAGTTTTCAAGGGTGACCTTAATATCTGAAATGGGGTAAGGGGGCCTTGGCATGCAGGCAGTAACATTACCAACCCAGAGTAGCCAACCCCTTCACTTTGCTTAAATGGTTGATGTTGATCCAAGTGAACAGCCCGAATGACTGAAGGAGTGCTTTGGGCATCCTAGAAGTTGGTGCCACAAGAGAGCATACTTCTGTGCATGGTCTGTCGAGCAAGCAGAGCAATTATGCATGGAACTTTCTAGCCTCTGCCTGCGGAGACACGGGACTTCCTTTCCTCCCCTCCTCTCTCCTACTTCCCTGCTTCCCTACGACTTAAGCTTTCTACTCTTTGATACTCAGATCTGCTACAAGAGATCTGACGGTCTCAAATCACTGAGCTAGAGGGGGTCATGTCGGTGAAATGGCTGGAACCTTGTGAGTGATTCCAGGCTTAGATGTTCCTTCTATTATGCTTTTAGTTTGTTTTCAAAATAGGTTGTATTGGATGGTAGTTGTCATTACCCCATCTCTGAGACCAACCCTCACTGATACTGTTTCTCTCAGTTTACTTATATCAATTATATTATATCATATTTACTATTATATTATATTCAGCACTAGTCAATAGTGGTGCCAGTCTGTCAGCCAACGAGCCTGGCTTCTGTTCTTCACAGGCATGGCACTCTGTGGCCATTGCTGAGATGAATAAGTTAATAGAGGATTGACTTCATGTGATGTACTGTGAAGTCACACCACACACACACACACACACACACACACACACACACAAAGAAGAGCTTGCACCTCAATGTATGGGGCTTTGCAAACACCTATCGTCAGCAAAACCTCGTCAAACCTGACTGGAACTCATTTTAGCTGACATGTAGCCAGTTATTCTGTCTACACAAAAATGTTGTGAGTATGATGTCACCGAATGAATCTTAGATAGCACAAATGCATACTTTCTGTAGTATACAGGGGAGGGAATTCTGGGGTTTCCTTGTTGGAGGAACTGCAGTATACAGGGGAGGGAATTCTGGGGTTTTCTTGTTGGAGGAACTGCCTCTTCAGCACAGATTCCTTTCCATTTTGTCCTCAGTGTCATAGTATGAAAAGCAACATGCACTGGGGGGAAATGTTGATTGCTTTTAAGAGTGTCTACTTTATTGCGTGTCAAGACAAGAAAGCCACTAGTCCTACACAGCCTGGAGTTGTAGACATGGCCTATCAGAAAAACACGTGACTAAAATTATAACTTGATGAAATTATCAAGATTATGTGATCAGATGACCTGAATTCAAAGGTGATCATTACTTTGTTGCTTTAAAATTAAATCTCCAAGCATGTTTTTTCCAAGCGTGTTCATTAGGACTCACGCAGGCATTGTGCCTTAAACACTGGCAGCCTGCACCATCCAAACCCATTCATGGCTACATGCAGATCAATGCTGGAAGACTCAGTAGAAGTAGTGTATTAAAAAATGGTGGGTTGGAAATAAGGCTTTTCATTTCTGTTATCAAAGAGGAGCTAAGACCATGGTAGTGATGTGGTGTGCGGGGCACAGTCACCGAAGGACTTGAGGGCATCAGTACTGCTTGCATAACCGAGATGACCCCACTACATGAAAAAAGTATTGAGAAAAATACTCTGTATGAGTTGCAATCTAATTGAAAGTGCCCAGTGTTTACGCTGTGTGGGCGGAGGGAAGGACACGGGGGTCTGATCTCCAACCAGAGCAGAAGTCAAAGCAGGGACCACACATAGCCACAAAGGACTTCCTGTGCTCACTAATGCTGAGTGACCCAGCCTTTACCGTTCATCCATTTTGCCACAATAATTCAGAAACGACATGACACAAGCCTCCCACACCAGACACATGCTGTTGGGTGGGCACAGGAAGGCACAGTTTATAATTGCAGAGTCCAGGAGTGACAGATATATTTAGGCCACATGTCTGGCCCAGGGAATTGAATTCTAGCTTCTCAGCTTTGTATGGTCTCCTGAGACTCTGAGACTCTTTCTTTGCACAGGCTAATAGGTAGATATTGAGCGATTGTTTTGCTTACATAGGAAAATACAAAAGTTATTTTTTTCTTTTGATTCATGATGATTTTAAATAATAACGAGGTTCTTAAAAGTCACAGGAATAAAACCAAACTGTATTTTCACCTGTCCCAATCCCTTTCTATTATAATAGTGTATGCATGCTCTCTCCCTCTGGGGTCCCAGCAGCAGCTCCTTCCTGTGAAATCTACAGTCTGATGATAGCCTGCAGCTTAGGCAGGCTGTGAATGGAAACTCCAAGCACTCACTAAAACAGATTGTCTGACTGACTACTCAGTGATACAAGAGACCATCCTGAGGAAGGGCAAGGGGGGGCGGGCGTCACAGTTCACCCTAGACGGAGAACTGGAACCGCTCATACGTGTGCCAAACAGTGTTTTGTGTGTTTGTTGTTTCAATTCCTGTGTGAGGAAAAACAGGCAGAAGGTGCTTTGTAATAAGACAATGGGAATACAATCTGGCCAAATGTGGAGAGAGAGGAGGGGAAGGGAGGAGGAGGAGAGGGAGGTGGAGAGAAAGGGAGAAGATACAAACACATCAGGATCAGGGTAGGTTACAACCAGAATCCAGGGAAAAGGTGGACTTTGGGCGTGTGCTCACATTCACAGTATCTCTAGCAATGACAAAGTTAAGTAATATGCTCACTTTTTGATTTAGAGTTTAGAGGGAATATTTTAAAATCGATTGCAAAGCGGAGAGACCATCATCTGTAATTTTAATACTTAAGGGGCTGAAGGGGGAGGATTGAAAGTTCAAGGCTAGCCTAATTTGTAAAGAGGACTCTATCTTAAAATAAAAAAATAAAAATAACAAATATTTCAGTTTTCTTCTTGGTTGCCACCCCATCAGTTGATCAATAATTAAGTTTATATGTTGCTTGAGTCTGCTTATTTCAATATGAAATTTTGTTTGTTTTATTTTATTGATTCTCTTTCTCTCTTTCATTCGTCCTTCCTTTCTTCTTTAAAGAAACATAAGGAGAGTTGCCAGCTTAATTGTGGATGTTACTTTGTTTACACATGGAAAAACCTCTACTGGCTAGCCTTTTCTCTGCTTTTCAGCCCATCCACAATTTTGAAACACTTCTTAACTTGTCAGCACTGAACCATAGATCCTTACCTTGCTTAAGTCTTGATATTATCTGTAATTGAATACAATTTATTAATATGCTATTTCTAGAAGCCTGACAGCAAAACAAGATATATAATGCAAAGGCAAATTGCTAGTTTCAAAGCTTAATGCAGTGTGTGCACATGCTTGTCGGGTTTTGGTCAGCTGAAACCATTTGGGCTACAAACACACGTCTGACAGACAAAACTGGGAGCTCCTCATCTGTGCAGTGACCTATTTTATCGTGAATATGAATATTCATTTTCAAAACAGAGGATTCTTAGAGTTAAATGTCCAGACTTTCAAATGTAAATTGTACAAGCTGTGGAAGTCCGTTCTGGATTTAACTGAGGCGTGTTTCAGCGTCTTGTGCACTCTCTGTGGAGGCTTACCCTGAGAATGAATGTGGGTACAGCCTCTCCCTCCTGAACATGCAAATCTCAGCTCTGAAGAAGCTGAGGTTTGGAGCTATGAAGCTGCAGGTTGCAGGTTGCCAAGAACCTCGCTATTAATTATCACTGATCCCATCAGTTAGAGTCTTCAGTAATTATGCCACGTAGTGATAATGGTTCCTCAACAACACGTTTTGTTGTTTTTGTTGTTAAACCACAATCTGATGGGTGCCTAGTTGTGGCTAGGACAGAAGAAAGCGACAGGAAGAACCCATCTTCTGTAAGCCTACCTGCCTTCCAGCGGCTGGTTCTCAGGGTGCTTATAGCCAGGGTCAAGAGCCAGAGGGTGCCTGTTTCTAAATTATCTAAAAAATACCACCCTATCTTTTTTTCTGACATCATGCACTTGGAAACCAGGAAATGCCTGTATCTTTTTTATTTCCCCGGTATGCTATTTAAAAAGAGGAGTGAAAATGAGAAATAACCAGTAGGGACCCATCTTCAGACATATTTTAGGAAGAATTCAAAAATCCCATCTTTCAACTTAATCATCTGTCTTAGTTTACATAAATGAATTCTATTTCCATTTTACCTAAAACACCTATTTGATTTTTTCCCCCTGATTTTCTATGCAGTCACAGAGTTAAAGATGCTGGAAGGTACATTTTCTGAAGTCTACCATTTATGAAGAAATACAGAAACATGGTCTCCTTGCCACTATTTCCCAAAGTTGGCCAGGTACTTAAGACACCCTGGATGAGTTATTAAAGGTATTGTATTGAATCCGGCAAACAAGCAGGTGTACTTACGGTTAAGTGTTCAGGATTTAGATGGTTCTAGAGTTGCTGAGTCACACCTATGGGAACAGGGGCCTGGTGTGAACAGGAAGGAAAGGCTTAGCCTGTGTAAGCTGTAGCTATGTGCATTCATGCTCATCGGGGCATTCATGCTTCCAACTATTCATTCATTCCTAGCTCATTCATTCATTCACTCACTGACTGGTGCATTCAGGTCACTTGGCTGAGTCTCATTCCACATCTCTATGCAACTTCATCATTGACTCAAGACAGACCAAGATCTGTTCTTCTGGGGACTAGTGGTTTGTATTGTCATAGGTAAAATTCTTTAAAAGCACCTTATGTCATTTAAAAAGGTTCTGTGTTAAATGTTTATACAATAGAGTCTGACAATGCACATGGTTTATCTCATAACTTAATAAGTGAAAATCTCAGGCAAACCATGCTGGGCTTCTCACAAGTTTCATGTGCACACCTGGACGGCACATGGAAATCAGCATTACACCATCTTGGGAAGCGCTTGGAGTCTGTCATGGTCTATGATGAATACACTCATAGTTCTTATGTATATTTTACTAATCTGTATTTATGTAAGGACAATATTCTTTAAAAAATTTAAGTGTGTAGAATGAATACTAAAATTGCTTAGCAAATTCTGTTTAAAACATATACAAATGATCCTACAACTGTGTAATTTAATGACTGAATAAATACCCATGTGAAGAAAAAGCAGGCAGAGAGAGGGGGTGAGGAAGAGAGAGCATACATGTGCACCAGAAAATCAGAGCCAGGGAAATATACTTCTTAATTGGAGCTGGTTGTTCATTTGGGTAATGGGCAATTCCAGGTACATTTCTGGCTCCTTCCTCATTATCCACTACATTATTCATGTCCGCAATTCATAGGGTTGGAAGCTTGTGTCGGTAAACTCATGAATACTGTGAGCCACACCAAGCATTAAGTCTTTCACTGTGGAGAGAAACACTTGTGCCCCTTGAAGAAGGATGTTGGTGATCTATTAAAGATGTGCAGAACATACTTCCATATCCAAAACCCAGCCCTAGCACGGTGGTTTTCTTCTTCAACATCTCTACTTTTTCTTTTCTTTTTCCTGTAACAGAGCCCCACACTTGCTAAGTAAGGACTTTGCCACAGCACCAGATCCCTGGTGCATTTTTGTATTTCCTCTTTTATTTGCTTTTTGAGATAGAGTCATATGAAAGTGGATTAGGTTGGTCTTGAATTGACTATATAGCACAGGCAGGTCTGAACTTATGATTCCAATTCCCCTGCCTCAGCTTCTGGAATACCAGAGGTTATAGGTCTACACCATGGGTCCCAGCTAGCAAGAAGTGCCTCCTGCCACTTCCAAACACTGATAGATCAGTAACAGGAGCTAATGTTGACTTTCACTTGACAGTGGGATAGACTGTGAGATGCTTTGATATGTGGAGTGGAGGCTTAGAATAAAACTGCCAGAAAATGTCCTCTTAACTGTGCTATGTGATCCTGTCCAAACCGTGTGAATTGCTTGGTTAGGAATGCGGGTCTATGCCTGCGGTGCACATGGAAAGCACTCAACAGTAACTGGTAATAGTTTTTACTTCACGTTTCGTTCCTCCACACTATGACCTTTTCTTCTCTCTACCCCAGTCACTCTCATCTCTGCTCTGATCCCTTTGCCCAGGTCATTCTCTACCACAGAACATCCTTCTCTCTGTGAGAACACAGAATGCTCAACAGGTTGAGGCTACAGTACTCTGAGTAGGCGCTGGACTCTGTTTTTCCCTCAGAGCCTGGCTGATAAAATTGAGTAGTGAAATCAGTCAACCCGTTCAGATTCCTCTAACTGCAGTGTGGAGGCAGAGCTCACTCTGGTAGGGCTCGCCCACCAGGAATGTGAGAGGAAGAGACATCAGCAACAAAGCCAGGGCCAGGAGAAATTGAAATTTTGTGGGCAGGAGACTCATTTGTGAGAAATGAAGCCATTTTTTCTTGGCCTCCTGCTCAGAGTAGACCACTTTTTCTAATTCCTAGGTGCATACAGTGCTCCTCAGACAGATCAGAATGTCCACATGAAGGTACACAAGCTCCAGCTTTGACATTTGAATCTCTCACCCACTTAAAACCATACAGTAGGTACAGCATGAAAGCACAGGCAGCTGGTCTTGCAGACCAGTACTTAAAATGCCCATTTGCTCCATACAGTGCAGACTTAGCTTGTATAAATGCGGATTAAATGAAACTCAGCAGCAGTGTGGTAGAAAGCTGAGGAAGTAAGTAATTACTAGAGTGAGGGACCAGGGAAGACATCTTGATTTGAAGATAACCGATGTTTAAATTTATTTTCCTGTGTGTGTGTGTGTGTGTGTGTGTGTGTGTGTGTGTGTGTGTATGTATGTGTGTATGTGGTACACATAAAGACCAGAAGTATCTCCTGGTGTCTAACACAACTGAATACCACCTTATTCTCCCACTGAACTCAGAGCTTGCTGATAGGATAGGCTGTCTGGCTAGCCTGCTCCCAGAGACCTTCCCATCTCTACATCCCTGTGTTGCTGTCATGGGGTTTACCGAGTGCTAGATTCTCCACTCAGGAATTTATGCTTCACAGCAAGCATTTGATTGACAGAACTTCTCCCCAGATGCCAACCATTTTCCTAAATATCTAACTTTTCTTTTTAAAAAAATATTACACTTATTTACTTAAGATGTGTATTCTTGTGTGCATGTGCATGTGTGTGCATGTGCATGTGTGTGTGCATGTACGTGCACATGTGTGTGTGTGCGTGTGTGTGTGTGTATGTGTGTGTGCATGTGTGTGTATGTGTGTGTGCATGGGTGCATGTGTGCCACACTTTCATGTGGAAGTCGGAAGACAACTTGCAGGAGTCATTCTTCTCCTTCTCCCATGTGGGTACCCTCTACAGCTTATGGTCTCTTCTGCCTTAGGTAATAGGCTAGGTTTACAGTCCAGGTCATGGGCTCCCTCCTAATGAGTGATCTTGAAGTTCAGTTAATTGGCTATGCCAAGATGTAAGTTTCTTTCAGGATATCTTGCCATTCTGACCCCTCATTAAAAATGGTGAATAAACAAGTACAGCAGCATCATTGGCACACAGCCCGTAGCCCACAGCAGCTCACCATTGGCACACAGCCCGTAGCCCACAGCAGCTCACCATTGGCACACAGCCCGTAGCCCACAGCAACTCACCATTGGCACACAGCCCGTAGCCCCCAGCCCTTATCTCCTGCACTTGATGCTATATTCTCAGGTTGAATCCATTCTCCCAGAACAATATTTAGATTTCTGCTAACATGTGTTTTGAGGGTTTTTTGTTTGTTTGTTTGTTTTGTTTTACTTTTCAAGTCATCTTTTGCAGAATTACAAAATTGCTTTTCCTCTCAGGCAAATCTTTTTTCAGTTAATGCTGGAATGTTCTAGCAAATGTCCTCTGTGCTTGTGTTGGCTGTTTTATCATAAACATGTCTGCACGGGGAAAAGATAATTCCTTCATTATATAAAAGCCACTCCTCTGCCTTAATCTCTCACGTTATGACAAAATATGTCTTCTCTCCCCTCCCTGTTTTCTTTCATTCACGTGGTTCCCTCCACTGATTTTCAACAGATGCCTGGGAACTGAAATGTAGTTCTCAGATGGGAGCTTTCTGTGGTGTATCCAAACATTCAGGTCCATCACAGACCTGAAGGGCAGGGAAGCTGGCTGCACGTGTGCTACTAGCTCACTGTGGTGTCCACCTCTCTTCTGTTTGCAGCCTCCTGCCTGGTGAGGAGAAAAAACTGCTTTGGACACTCGCTCGCTTCTTGAGGCAGAACAAATATCTGCAATAAAAATATGATCAAGCAAGAGTAAAAATGGGTCCATCTTAGCTCGGTCATAACAAGGGAAAGGATGCAAAAAAATATGTCTGTATCTCAGAATGCATCACTTAATGCAGCCCCATGGTCTGTGGGTGGAGAGGGGATGCATATGGGTTACAACTTGACACTCAGACTTACGGATTTAAAGAGTAAAAAAGTGCCTGAGGGTGTAGCTCAGTTGGTAGCATGCTTGCCTAACAATCACAAGGCTCTGGGTTCTATTCCCAGCACACCATAACTGGATATGTGCCATACTGTGATTCCAGAGAGATGGGGACATGAGAATCATCCTTAACAACATAGTGATTTCAAGGCTAGTCTGACACTCTGTCTTAAAAATAAAAAATAAAAGAAGTTTGCAGTCAGTTGGGCAGGACTGGAGACAGAGTGTACAGTGGTGCCCATGGAGTACCTGGAGCTTTTTTTACATGTGCAGAAATAGTCCTTAAAATGAAATCGACTACTGTAGTCTTTACAGTCGCAGGAATGTGCAGTGAGGGCTTGCACTAGCACTCAGTTCTATCACTAGCCTGTGCATACAAACACGTTCACTTACTTCTAACACGTAAGGTGATTAAAGCCAGAAAACACAAGTGCACAGGGCACCTCGGTTCCACTGACACCATAAATGCTGTATCCCCCGTTGGACTTTGTCATTCTAGTATAGGTTGATCAGAAAGCATCTACCACCGGTGCTTTACCCCAGAGTGCAGCTTAGATGCCACTTCTCTGTTCCTTCTTCTGAGGCTGAGGCTGATGTTTCTGTCCCTTATTCTGTGGCACTAGCTAGTCCACCGGTCATCTACCACCCTGGGAACCCACCACATACCTGGACTTGCCAGCTGAAGTACAAACTTTCCTGGCAATCTCCTTGGTTGTTGTTTTGTTAGGATTCATTCAAAACCCCATGTACATGGGTATAAAGTGATCAGGATAAGGGTAGATCATTACTGACTGCAAGAAATGCTACTTTGGCCATCCATATTTATTAATAAATTTCACATTAATTTTTGCGGCCTTCAGAGACCTTTTCTTCAAAGAATAAAATGTGATTTTTATGAAACTAACAAGAAATCGTGAGATAATCCCAGAACAATTAGCCCATGATAAATGGACTTTGATCAGGTACCCAAGTCAAGTTGTTTACAGTTGTCTGAAAATCCTGTTAATGGCCATGTGTTTTTTAAAGCATTTTCTGATTAAGCACAACATAACCACTAAAAAACGAAAGTTGGGAAATCTACATATTTTGGGCTTCGGATTCTGAAATTTTACGTTTATTTATGTACTTACTATTCTTGCAAAATATGTGATCAGTCGATATATTCTGTGTGCCAAGAATCAGAGCTGAAAAAAATTGTAACTTGCTTGGAAAATACTTTTCATTTTCATCCTGTTTTATGTTTTATTGATGTACATTTATTGCTAAACTATCAATTTTTCAAGGCAGAGTATAATGGATGAAACGTTAACTAAATAATATTATTTATCCCTAGAAACAAGCAGAATCCACTGTGGCTAAAGGCCTGGAAAGAAACTGAATTTCACTGATTTATGTTGCTTTCTTTAAATTCAGACTTAGTTTACTTCACGTTAGGGGGGAAAAGGCGAATTTTCAATGCTTACTTCCCCCGTAATCACACAGAGAAAGAAATCAGTGAAAGCCACATGTCAGTAGAGTACATAAAAAGATAGATCGCACTGGGTCAAAGGTCAACTGCAGGATTCTGATGGGGGGGACCATTCTCTTCCTAATTAAATGGAGCAGATTACGTCTGATTTGTACTGAGTGCTTCCGCTTTCAGTGAGGTCTTCAGTGCAGTCCCTGTGAGTCACAGATTCAAACACCCATTTCTTGTTGCTGTGTGCTGTGGGCAAAGCAAGCCGTAGCAGCCCACGTGCTTTAGCACCCTGCAGGAGGCCTTGTAAAGCGCTTCGCTCGCCATCTAGTGTCCAATCGGGGTATGAGAGGTGGGAAAGCTTAGGAAGAAACTGGATCTCTCTGCCCACTGCAGCGAGTTACATTCTCAGCGGAGGTTGTGATCTTTACAGTAGATATCACTGGATCCTGAGAACTTTAGAATCGGCTCAAATCCACTCTTTTCCAAGAGTTCTTTAAATTAAATATATTTTCAATATTCTCACTGCAGGTGCTGTGAGTACAGCAGCTTTCTTATCACATGGAGCTGTAAACCGCATGGCCCCCTGAGTTGTCTGTGACCCATGTAAAACTGAAGCCTGCTCTCTCCACCCAACCTTATCCTTATAGGAAACCTGTGTAGCATCCTACCGCTCTGATTGTTTTCTCTTTGCTTTTCAGATCGTCTACAAAGCCTGGCTCTGCTCCCAGTATTTTGAAGTCACACAGTTTAACTGCAGAAAGACCATCCCTTGCAAGCAATATTGTTTGGAAGTGCAGACGAGGTGTCCATTCATATTGCCCGACAATGACGAAGTCATTTACGGAGGCCTCTCCAGCTTCATCTGCACAGGTACAGGCTGGGTGGGGGCCCTCTTTTGATCTCCATCAATACATTGGTTCCTTCTGCTCCCATAACCTTGAGACTGCACGAACGTATTTTTATGTGGCCTTCCTGCCTGAGCCCTGAAAAGCTGATTTAAGCAGGGGTCGATGTCTCTATCACACAGCTATGCTGCAACTGAGGCTCTCTGTGAATGTCTCATGAGGATACTTGCAGGGTAACAGGAATTTTAAAAATGACTCCTGTGTATCTTGTGATGAATATTGTCACCTTATCTTAATCAGTATTGAGGACAAAAGGAAATGTCAGCCTTGGTCAGGAATGTATACACTGGTACAAAAGAGGCCAGGACAGGTGATTTTTTTTTCTGATAACAATATTTCCTTTATTTTTTGTCAAAGAACTGAGACAAGGAGGATGCCAACACCAGCTCTGGTGTCCAGAAAGCCATGAGTGTTCTGCAGTTTAGGCAGACAGAGAATACATGGCCAAAGCTAAGAAGAGTCCCTTCCTGGCAGATCAGCAGTGGGGAGAGCACCCTTATTGAGCACTCTGCTGATGTGAGGTTTTTGGAATTCACTTCCCTCCTTTTAGAAGAGGAGGGAAGACCCAATTTTTAAAACAATTTACTTGATTCATAGCATGCTTAACTTTTGAGTTTTATGCATAAAAATTAGTCTGGGGAAACAAGAAAATTCTCTTTGTATTCTGGGCTTTTAAAGCTCCACTAAACACTGACAGGAGAGACAGCCATGTGAGTGAAGGCACACCAGAGAGATGAGCAAGACTGCTGCATGTCCTGACTACCAGAGTTCAGTGTCTGGGCCTAGATGGTGAAAAGACAGAACCCAGTTGTCCATGTTTCTTCTGACCTCTACATGCATGCTGTGGTACTTGCATACACACATACAAAATAAACTTAAAGATAAACAAATATGATAAAAAAATTAAGGGTCTAGAGAGATGACTCAGAGGTTAAGAGCAATTGATCATTCAGAGGACCTGTGGCTGTTTCCCAACACACACATTGTGGGTCACAACTATCTATCACTCTGTTTCCAGGGGACTCAATGCCTGCTTCTGATATCTGCATGTATAAGGCATGCACATGGTGCACAGAAATACATGCAGACAAAACACTAATACACATAAATAAAATAAGGACAAGTTGAAATGTTCAGTGTGACTATGTATCAGGTGGTTTATGTTCATTGTGACAATGTATCAGGTGGTTTCCAGGCCCTCAGTGTTCAGTGTAACAAACTATCGAGATACAGTCAGTGCCCTGAGAGCCAGCCTAGAGAGCAGAGGGCATTTCTCCCATCACACAAGCTGGCTCTTTACTGGTGAACCATGATAACTATTCCCAGCCCAGGACACCACACATGCTGTGAGGATGTAGACGAGGAAAAAGTACAGGGTTGTCAAGAGGTGAAGGCAGGGTCAAGGGAAGAGAGAACTAGGATGAAGAAGAAGAGAGAGCAGGGTTCAGGAGAGGGAAGAGGAAGGGACTGGGATGAAAAAGGAGAAGAGAGAGTAGAAGAGGAAAGAGGAAGGGAAAGGTAGGAATGAAGAAATGGCAGCAAGAAGAGGAGAAAGAGAGAAGAGAGCAGAAGATGGGGAAGGAAAGGCCAAGGAGGAAGGAGGTAGTAAATAAAGGAAGGGAAGGAAACATCCCAGGAAGGAGGAAAGAAGAAAAATATTATTTCACCAGAAATTATGTTGACTTCCCCATAGAAGTTTCTATAACTGACGATTAAAAAAAAGAATGTCTGCATTCTAAAAGTCTGAACTTCAAGGGAACTTGTAGCATACAGCTTTCTGTGAAGGTCCCTGAGTCTGAGTAGCTGCCCTCTTTCCTGATTGACCAGCAGGTCCACTAAGAAGTCAACAGCTCTAAGGAAGGTTTGCAGCTCATGACCTTCATCATCTCTTGGCCTCTACCTGTGTTTGCAGAGTTCTTCTATCTAGATGCCTTCAAGGCTACTGGGACCCAAAGGGCTGGCACAGGTGCCTTCTGCACCAAAAGGCTCATGGGCAACTTGCATTTTTAACTGTTTTGGGTTTTGTAAAATCTACATGCTTGCAGCTATAGTGAAATCTCTAAGGAAAGGTGACAAAAAGAGAACTCTGTCACTGTCCCAGAAGACAATGCCAGCTCCTTGGAGGACTTCAGAGTCACCTGGTGCTGAGCACCCAGAGGCCTGTCTGGGGGTTGTTTTCTGCCAGCTTTGTGACCCTTATGTTACTAAGCTCAGAACTTTGACGTTGGATTTCCAGGCCCACCACACAGAAATGTTGTGAACTCACACAGCAGGAAGAATCATGGCTTTCTTATGGGGTGGGACAAGGCTTTGGGGGAGACTGTGTCCAGGCTTGCCATTCCTTCCTGAGGTTGCAGAGTTCAGTTGGGTTGCAAGGCAGGAACTATGCTAAAGTGATTTGCACTCGTCCTTCCTTGCTATCTGGCGGTGTAAGCCAGAGTTCCAGGCACAGTCAAAAGCAGAGGAAGAGCAGGAAAGCCAGAGCTCTGAAGAATCTCACTGAGGTGAGCTGGACTATCTTCTGGAAGAGTGGCCTGCCGGAGTCCAGCACTCTCCCCAAGATACTTAAATGCTTTCTGAAGCTCCACATACATAGAGCCACATGCAACCTTGGAATGGATGTGAGCCAGCCAGATTCCTCTATGTGCAGTGAAGGAAACGTCTTCTAAACTCAGAAGAGAACAGGCTCAATAGAGAGGTGATGCATGGACTTTCCTGTGGCTGTTGGTCAGCCATGGCCACCTGGATGGCCCCTCACAGCAGACACACAGGCGGACATGCAGCACAGGGCCCAGGACAAGCATTAAACACTGTCTATAAAATGAATCTACCATCCAAGTTAGTCAGAACTGTTGCTCCTTCATTCCAGTTCTTAAAAACAAAAGTAGTAAATAAGGTTATTACAACACTACGGACTGCAAACTACTGTCACTTAGCATGAAGAGTCAAAAGAATCTAATTTCTGTTCACATGATGACACTCAAACCTGGCACCATTATCAGACTAAGAACCGAGACAGGACAGGCCACAGACCCTGGGGAGAACTCACTGCCATCACTCTAATGGACGGAAATTTTATTTTTTAAAATTTTTTATTGGATATTTTCTTTATTTATATTTCAAATGTTATCCCATTTCCCATCCCCCCAAACACCCTATCCCATCCCCATCCCCCTGCTTCTATGAGGGTGTTCCCCCACACACACCCATCCACTCCTGCCTCCCCACCCTGGCATTCCCCTGCACTGGGGCATAGAACCTTCACAGGGCCAAGGGCCTCTCCTCCCATTGATGACCGACTAGGCCATCCTCTGCTACATATGTGGCTGGAGCCATGAGTCTCTCCATGTGTACTCTTTGGTTGGTGGTTTAGGAGAGTCCTGGTGGTTAAACATTACACCCACAGTTCTATAGATAGGGTGATCTTGAACTCCCATCCTCCTGCCTCTATCTCCTACATACTGGATTACAGGCATTCAGCACTATACCAGATTTACACAGCACTGGGGATCAAATGCAGAGCCCGGAGCATGCTAGGCGGCCTGAGCCTCCTCCTCATCCCTGGTCCATCATCCTTTGTGGTGCTGACAAAAATTAACCATGCCCTGAACTTTAGCTCTCAAATGTAATATTTTGATTGTCAACAGGGTAACCTGACTGAGATGAACTGAGATGCCTCTTAGTTGAGCAAAACTGACATTACTAGAGGAGCCTTTGGGGGGTAATTAAGAAGTTCCGGGTATAATCAGGGCAGACAGTTATTTGGTGCTGGGGTGGTTGAATCACAGTTACTCACGGTTCGTTCTGCTGTGGGTCTCATCACATACTGCTCTGTTGGGGTCTGCGGAGCGCAGGTAGTGACCGGAGTCTCACTACCCAGCCTCCACTGTAGTAATTAGTGTTTCCTTCTCCACCTCACCCCCACCCCCTCGCCGGGGTCCAGGGCTCCTAGAGAATCCTTGATTGCTTATAGGCACTAGAGAGCTAAGATTAAAGAGACAGACGCAATAGAGTACCACAGCTGTGGGTGCTATGGTAACAAACATGGGAAATTACCCTTTGATTGATGGTTAAAGTAGGCCTGATGTCATTTGCTGCTCCAAAATCGCAAGAACAAAAGTAGAAGTTGGTCCTCTGGGGGTTACTGACAACGAAGATAAAACATATTTTGAGAATTCCGTGTAAATTCTGCATCCCATTCTTTCAGCTGTGACAAGGATAGGCTTATGTTTCTGCCTCTGGGGAAAACACTGTAGGCTGCTTTTGTTCCGCCCTTGCCAGCTCGGTTTGGTAAGGCGGTGGATGGTGCCGCCTCGCGGCAGCTACATGCTACTGCATGGCATCTGAATAGCACATAGGAAAAACAAAAAATCATGCATATGCACACAGCCACACAGACGACAGACAGACAGACAGACAGACAGACAGGCAGGCAGGCAGGCAGGCAGATAAATTATGTACACCATATCACAGAGGAGTCATTAAGTTTGTTTAAATGTGTTCTCATTAAAGGAGTAATATAGTAGAAAGTATGCTTTCTACAGATTTTAGTGTCAATGTCTCAGCCACTTTCTATTTCCATATATAAAGTGTATGCATGTATGTTTAAGTATTTGTCCAAATTTAATTCTGGAGAAAAGAATCTAAGTTATTTGTAGCAGACCAAAAACTCAGTAAGATTATGAACCCTGAAGTCAAAAGACAAATTTGAAGAGATAAGATATTTCCAGAACAAAAATCAAAAATCAAAACAAAACAACAGCAGCAGCAGCAACAATAGGTCACAAAATTAAGTGTGGAGAAGGCAGGACCACTGCATGGTTGTGCTAGCTCCTTTCTACAGAACCCGGTGTTCACAGGTGTCCGACGATTCCCGGTCAGGTCCTTCCGACTGATGGCTGACTTTTGGTTTCTACCTTCAAACACCTGCTTTTGGCAAGGGGTCATATTGTGGGAAACAAGATTTAAGATGTCTAAATTCTTCCAGTATCTACAGGCTTGGGAAATGTGTGTCTACTTTAACGCCTCCTCCTTTGTACAGTTAGTGGATGTCACTAAGCCCATGGGATGAATACTCGAAGACTTTCCCCTCAGACAGACACACACCCCCAGCTCAGTCTGATGGCTTTGCTGCAGTAGAGGCTGGGGATTTCCCCACTTGTCTGGTTGAAGAGCAGAGAGCATGGACAGAGGTATGTCCTGTGTAGTGACAGGGAGCCCGAGAGAGCTTGTGGGCACATTCACAGAGCTGCAGGTTTGTAGGTGGCAGTCTGCTAACCCCCGCAAGCCCACTGCTCTCCACAGCTTTGGGGAAATTCTGACACGCCTCCAGTGAACCTTCTGCTTCAGATCCTACAGTTTGCATGATCTAAGCGGAGAAATTAAATTAAATGGCATAGACTGGGAGAGGGGAAGAATTGGAGGCTGGAACTCTGGCAGGAACTGGAGTTGAGCGAGTCCCAAGAGGAGTCCACGCTGGATCTCAGGGGCTCAGAGGTCACTGCTCCAGATCACCAGGGCTATGTCCAGAGCAGTGAGAGGACATGTGTGGAGAACAGTGGTCCATGCCTTTGGGGAGGTTTTACTGACAACATCATGTGCATACCTGCCCTTGAATCTTGCAAAGAACTAACATTCTGTTTCAGGCAGCCATGTGCACCTCTGTGGGGACTCTAGAAGGGCCAGCTTTGTTGAGCCAGTATACTGAGTATAGGGATTTCAGATTAGGAAAGATAGTGTACAAGCCAGGTTTAAGAGGACAGGGAGACTTCATTCCCTTTGTCTACTTGTCTCAACTGTGCTGGAGACGTCTTTGTGAAGCGTTGGTTCCTAGTCTGTAGCTACCCCAAACTGACCACAGCTGTTATCCCACGCAAGTATAGAGCCAATCATCATCAGGACAAGTCTGGATCACCTGGTGCACATAGTCTACCACTTCTTAAACCAGGGGATACATTGCTGAATGTGGGACCATGAAAACCCAGCAAAATAAAAGGTTTCTGAATGCAATCACCCCAGAACTATCCAAAAGCAAATGTGAAGTGAATTCTAGCTATTTCTCTCAGGGATTACCTGTGCTGTGTTGAAACTCCAAAGAACACACAGAAGCACACAGTAGGGCTACACTCTCCACTACACACCATCGACAAAACCTGCTGAAAACCAAGGTTCACGTGAGAGGCTGTCGTATGGTATTAATTTTAGTGTTTTTATTGCACAAATTTTTCTGTTCCTATAGGGGTATGGTGGCTTGGTTATAGAAAAGGAAGATTATTTCTCAGCCTACCAATATCTAATTTGTGTATATTATAATGGTCTTGTTTTGGAACACTTGATTGTAGAAATTGCTGTTTGAAGTATCAACTTCAGTTTCCAGAAAAATTTCCAGAAGAATTATGGCTTTAGATGAGGGCAAAATTTTCATGGGTTTCTTAAATGGGTCTTAAGCATCGCACTGTCACTTTGTACTAAAGATTTTTTGCAAAGTGGCATTTTCAGCATTATGACTGTAGAATCAAAATATTGATCAGCTCTGGGAAATGTTGGAGACATTGCACCATGCAGTATGAAATGTTCACCCAAGATTCTTTATGCAGAAATACATAAGCACACCCACCCCACACTGTGCCTCTTGGCTCCATCTCTTAGGAATGGCAAAATTCAGTGTTTGCTAAAGAAGAATCTTAAGACAACTTTCTGTATCAGTAAATATTTGATTTGTAAAAAATGTATAGAATAAAAGGGATCACAAATGGAAAATGTTTAAGAATCTTTGTGTAGTCTGATACTGCCTCTCCAAGTCTGTTACTACAAAATCAAGAATAAGTCTATGCCTTACAACTATTGGTCCAGCATAGATATTATTAGTGGGATAGAACTGACAGTCAGCTAACTTGAAACCAGCTTCTGAGAAGCATCTCTATTGTTTGGTAAAGCAAAGTCCTGCCATGTGCTCACGGAACTGGAAACGTATGGCTCTCACCTGTTCCCTGCAGGTTGACAATATTCACAAACACTCCCTGGCTGCACACACCACACATCACATCAAAAATGGTTGCTGCAAGTATTTTGCAATGTGGACTATTTTAAATACATAATATTTTATTGATTATTTAGGAATCTTACATCATGAATCCCGATCATAGTCACTTTTCAGTCCTCTCAGGTCCATCCTCACCCTTGTGATCCCCCTACCCCCCAAAAAAAGAGAAGAAAAGGAAAACAAGTCTAATTTGTATTGCCCATATACTCTCTGGAGCATGGTCAAACTACCAGAGGCTAGCCCCTTAAAGAAAACCGAGTCCTTCCCCACCCACACCCTGCTAGATGCCATCAATTGTGGAAAGCTACACTTCAGCATCCTTATCACAACTTTTAAGAGGTCTCTTCATAGCTTTCTGTCTAGGCTATTACTTTTGACAAGGAGGGGTTGTGGGGGTTGTCACACCAGCCTACTGTGAATCTGCAGTCATCAATACCACTGCAAGAGTAGACTTCTTGCTCTTTACAGACATCAGGAACACAGGTCACGGACTTCTTTGTGACACTGCTGCTATTGAGGGCCATGTTCTGGGTCTGCGGTCCTACTGTAGATGGGGGCTGTGTTGAGGTCTGTGGCTCATGTTACCACTGAAGGCCATGCGGATGCCTGTAGCCTGTGCTGCCAGGAAGCCATGTTGATGGACTTTTTTTTTTTCCTTTTAGGTTAAATAAAGACCAAGGCTGTCTAGCTCTCTGTTCCTAGAAAAGTGTGTGGTCAGATGGCTAGCTCTGTCAGACAGATGGAAAGTGAGATTTTCAGATCCCACCCTCTGTCTCTTGAACATTTGCTGGCTCTTGCTCTTGCTCCATCCCCTGTCATCTCTCCCTCTCTCCCTCTCTCTCTCTTCCTCTCTCTCCTCTTCTCCCTCTCTCTCCTTGTCTCTCTCCCCCCTCTCCCTTTCCCCCCTCTTTCCCTCTTTCTCTCTCTCCCTTTCTCTCTCTCTCTCACACACACAGAAACACATACAGAAACACATAGATGTTTCACTTATAATACTATAAAAGTCAGACAAAGGGTTTATACATTTCTCTAAAAATTGCTATGAATCTGACTGACCTTAGTCTATGTATTATAACTCTCATGTAATATATAATGATTATAATGTATCAACTTGTAATCAATATATGTATAAAATTCTAATGTATCATTCTTAAATGCATATAATTTAAGTTGCTATATCTCACACAGAATTCAGGTAAATAAAAGATAAAATGTTTATTTTATTTTTTATTTTATTTATTTATATATTTATTTATTTATTTATTTATTTGTTTTTATGAGACATGGTTTCTCTGTGTAGCCCTAGCTGTCCGGGAACTCACTCTGTAGTCCAGGTTGGCCTTGAACTCAGAAATCTGCCTGCCTCTGCCTCCCAAGTGCTAGGATTAAAGGCATGCACCACCACTGCCTGCAAAATGTTTATTTTAAAATAAGCTTTAAATCTGAGTCTATGAGTTAAAATTTCTACATGATTAAAATGGTATGCATGAGTGTGTGTGTGTGCATCCATGTATTATACCTGTATAGTTGTGTGTATATGTTCATGTAATGTGCATACATGTATTGTGCATGTATGTGTGTAATGTGCACATACATGTCTCATGTGTGTGTGTGCACTCAAGAGAGTATGTGCATGTGCATGAGTGTCTGTGTGTAGTGTGCAAACATGTATCTCACACATGCGTGTGTCTGTGTAGTATGGGGTCATGTATTTGCATGTATTGCATATGTGCCTGTGTATGTGTGGTGTGCATATGTGTATCTACATGTATCTCATATGTGTGTGAGAGTAGTGTGTATACTTATATCTCCTGAGCTAAGGAGAATCTTATAAAATACAGAAATGGTGTAAGTTCCTGTAGGTGAGGCAGTGGCAGGATACTCACTGACCCAAGAGAAAACCATTGGCACGTACAGTCATACCTGGGGCATTGAGTTTAGAGCTTCAGTGTGTGAGTCTTGGGGGCACTGTTTAGAACTTAGACATGTATTTGAAAGGAGGAAATTTGGGCACACCCACACACAGTGGAAAAAACAGTGTAAAGAAGACTTGTGGAAAACATGGCCTCTGGCATGGTAAGGCCACCCATGTCTCCAGGATTGACTGACAACACAGTTTGCTGCACTTCAGCCCCATGTGAGAGAGCAATAGCCTGCTCTTCGAGCCAGGAGATGAGAAACCCATGTGCCTATGGAACCTCTTGTCCAGGCCCCGCTGATTAGTCAATGAGTAGTGGCTTGCAAATTTGGAGTAAAACAGAGACTTTCACACAGCCTTCCAAAATTCACCCAGATTACAGAGCAAGAGGAATGGAGGCGAGTGTAGAGGCTGTGAGATCTGGGTCCTGGGGCAGAGACACTGGCAGTAAGACTGGATTGAGTGGTGTTGCTGGACACAGGGCTCAATGTTACAGATCTCTTTAGGCTGGATAATAAAGTGATCTCTGAAACTCCATGAACATATTTTTGATGGAATTTAGCACCACAGTGACTCTGCAGTGTGCTGTGTGTGTGGTATCCAGAGCCTCACTTGTCAGTCATTGGGCGAACAGTTTTTAGCCCTGAATCTGAGAGCCTTTCGATGCAGGATGAGACAGCAGTGAACATTCTTCAAGCAGCCTGGCCCCTCACTGAGCACACTGCTGAGGGTTGCTGAGAACAAAAACTGCCATAAGTAACAATGCCTTTTTAAAGGGAGAAAGCCAGAAAGGAAAGAAAAACAGGAGAAAAATCTAGCCATGTAGATTCTTATTTGTTACATTTTAATGTATTTTTTGAGAATTTGATATGTGTATGCAGTGAAATACGGTCATATCTACCACCTCCTATTTCCCCCTCTAGCTTCCCCAGAGTTATCCTCCTCTGTTAGCATTTTGTCCAGGTTCCACCCCCCCATACACACACAGTTACCTAGCAACAGCCAGGTGCGCCTGATTCACTATAAAAGAGGCTGTTTGCCCCTCACTTCTCTCATGCTCTCTTGCCTTCTTGCTCCCACTCTGTCCTCTTGTCCCTTGTCCTCCTCTCCCCTCTCCACCTGCTCATGGTTGGCCTCTACTTCCCTACTCTCTCTCTTCTCTCTCTTTCTCTCTCTGTCTTTGGCTTTCTCTCTCTGTCTTTGTCTGTCTCTTTCTGTCTTTGTCTCTCTGTCTCTATTACCCTCTCAACTCCTCATCCCATGCCCTGAATAAACTCTATTCTATACTATACTGTCTCATGGCTGATCGCTCAGGGGGAAGAGATGCCTCAGCATGGGCCCGTGGAGGCACCTCCTTCCCCCACACATCCACCAAACATATTCTCTCTCTCCTTTTTATAAAACACAACATCCTCTATATCTATATCCCCTCATCCTCCTTAAACGTCTCATCCACTAAGACTGACTCAAGCGTTCTACGCGCCTGCCTGTGTGTGGGCAGCACAGCTTTCCTACCTCTTGATGAAAATGTCTTCTGTTTGCAGATATGCTTCTCCTGTCATTTTTAAACTGACTTCATAGGCTTCTTCTGAAGTTCTGAAAGGAATTATAGGTTGAAATTTTTGTAAGGTCTATTATTTTTATTTTACTTTTGCTACATCCATTCTATTCCCATGCATGTTTAAGTATTCTTTTCAGAATTTTATGTATGAGTATTGGATTTATATCACTGACATCTCAACCTCTATCCCCTCTGTGCCTCCACTCCCTCTTAAATTATTATTTTGTGATATGTATAGATACAGAGAGAGAGGGAGAGGTGTGGGGGGGGCATTGCTGAGTCAATTCAGCATTGTTCATAAGTATATTTAGTGTTGGCCATCTTGAATTGGACAACCTATTGCATTGAGAAGACTAATTCTCTCTTATCAGCTGCCACCGGTTTACTTACTGTAGCTCTTCATCTAGGGGTGGAGCCTTGACAGTTCTCCCTGACCCAGATTTGCTCATCACCTGGTGGTGTCCTTGTTTTGGTCTTGTTTACATTACCATGTTGGTAGGACTTCTTGGGTGTCAGTGGTTCTTGGTCCTTGTCCTGTAAAGAAGGCACAGTCTTCCCGCTGATACCCTGCTCCTCTGGGTCTTAAGGATCAAGGGTTTGGCTACTGAGACACTCCCCATCTCAAAGGTCCTCAGTTCGAATCCTTACAAAGGGGATGACTTCTACCTCTGTCTAGTCTAACTATCCCAAGAATAGAGAAAGTTCTGTTTATGGAGCCACATTTATTTAAAATCATGAGCTTCATCAATGAACACAAACAGAAGATAGAATGACCCCATAATGAGAGTGATCAAGAGTTTCAGAACAGACCAGCCAGGGTAGCCAACTGCAGACTCCAGCAGGCAGTTTTCCCATTGGTTTCCTGCAGTGTAGGCAGTCAAGATGTCTTGGACTGGATGGGCTCACTCAGGATGAAACTGCAAAAGAGAAATATCTACTTTGGGGGAATAGGGACTCAGCGGCTTTCTTACTCCACTATGATAGCTCAGGCATTACATTCAGCAAGAGAAAACCAAAGAATAGAATTTTACTTGCTTTTTTCATCAGAAAGGCAGCTGTAGACCCCAGCAAGTCTGACGCTCTGTGGGCAGCCACTTTTTGTTCTTTGCTGCATTCGTTTCCATGGGACCATGGTTTGGTACCTAGAGTGCCTGACATCCTTTCAATTAGCTTCTGAGTTGACTCTAGAGGGGCATAAACTGTCTTCCTGCTTTGATAATGAAATGCTTGCTGTAGTTGGAAGTAATCCATACAAACAAACATGTCAACCTTCTAATTTTTCTTTATAACAATGTTTTTTTTTCTGGTTTTGAAGTATACCCTGCATCTTTTCTCTTGGATTTTCACATATTCTGTAAAAATTTTCTGAAAATGCCAGGATTTGGGTGTTATGACGCTATTATTGTAGGGCTTTGTAACTCAGAACTTAACAAAGTCTTCCCTGGGTAAAACTGAAAAGGGACCGGGCTTTCTCAGAGCACCTAGGATAGTTTTCCGTCCTTTAAGGCAGTCACAAAATATTCTCTCTCTCTCTGTCTCTGTCTCTGTCTCTCTCTGTCTCTCTCTCTCACTCTCTGTCTCTCTCTCTGTCTGTCTCTGTCTCCCTCTCTCTCTCTCTGTCTCTCTCTCTCTGTCTCTGTCTCTCTCTCTGTCTCTCTCTCTGTCATTGTCTCTCTGTCTCTGTCTCTGTCTCTGTCTCTGTCTCTCTCTCTCTCTCTCTCTCTCTCTCTCTCTCTGTGTGTATGCATGCATGCATACATTCATGAGCATGTGTGTCTGTATAGATGCACATGCATTTATAAATGCATACCTGTGGAGGCCAGAGGATGATCTCAAGTCTGTCTCAAGTACCACTCATTAGCTGCTGTCCATCTTATATCTTTGAGACAGAGTTGCTCTCTGGCCTGAGTTTCACCAGCAGGCTAAACTGGCTTACCAGGGATCCTCTCATCTCTATTTCCCCAGATCTGTGGTTAGCATCTGTGACCACACTTGGCTTTTTTACATGGATTCTGGGGATCAAACTCTGGTAATTGTGTTCACAAGGAAAGTACTTTATCTACTGAGCCCTTTTCCCAGACACAGAATTTCAGCTCCTCACTTGTGAGTGAAAAATAGCAAACCATACTAAACCACTGGGCTACTAAGGGCTCCTATTGTTGTGATAAAACACCATGATCAGCTGCTGCTGTTTCTGATGGTCATCCCATGGTACTGACACCTCCAACCTGGGGTTCCTTACTGCGAACGGGCTGTAATTACACCAATAGCCTTTCCTGGGTTCTCTTCAGGGACTCGACCTTCCACACAGTATCAAGCCTCAGCTGCTCTCCATGACTTCCTCATGCTTTCAAAACCAGCCCCACCTGAGTGACTCTTACACTACCAGGTCCAGCTGCCAGTGCAAGGTACATGCCTGGTGACTCTGGAACACTGCAGCTGCTGTGTCCTGACCCTGAGGGAACAGTTCCCTGGAGACTTCACCTCAGTGAGACCGGTCTCTTCTTAACCACAGCTGATTCTTCAGCTCCAGCTGGCAGGACACCACAGATTCTTGTCTTTGCTTTCTGCTCCCAATATTCTTATCTTCCAAGCTCACACAGAACAGCTCACTGAGCTCTCAACACTCAGTGGTTTTTCTCACCCAAAGTTCCGAAGTCCTTCTATAATCCTCCCAAAAGCAACATGGTCTGTCACAGCAAAACCCCACCATCCCAATATCAACTTCTGTCCTGGTTAAGGTTTCTGGTACTCTGATGAAACACCATGACCAAAGCAAGTTGGAGAGGAAAAGATATTTTGTTGTTGCTGTTGTTGTTGTTTTACTTACTTTTTCACATTTTAGTCCATGATTGAAGAAAGTCAGGACAGGGAGTCAGGCAGGGTAGGAACCTGGAGACAGGAGCTAATGCAGAGACCAGACTACAGAATGGTACTGCTTACTGTCACACCCCATGGCTTGCTCAGCCTGCTTTCTTATAGAGCCTAGGACCACCAGCTCAGGGGATAGCACCTCCCACAATGGACGGGGCCCTCCCCGACCAATCACTAATTAAGAAAATGCCCTACAGCTAGATGAAAATGGAGACATTTTCTTGGAAATGTCCTTTCAGAGGAGTCTAGCTTGTGTCATGTTGGCATAAAACCCTCCAGGACAACTACCAAAGGGAAGATGGTATTTTACACCATGTGTAGCTAGCACATGTCACTATGGGTCGCACCTCTCTAGATGTGATTCCAAAGCAAAATTTAATGTGCATGTAAAAGTGTAGCAGGCATATGTGTAGCACAAGTCTTACTATTTATTGTATAATTTATACTTTCTTGTTATATGTAAAATGCTTCTGTGAATATGTATGAATACTTATATCTAAGCACTTACTTATCTACTTAAAATTCTTTAAGTTGGAGAACAAAAGCATGAAAATCTTCACATTTTTGTTATTCCCAGGATCTCAGAAAGTCCATAGATCCCCAGGCCTCAAAATCAGCTTCTTCCTGCATGGACTTGAACATCTGTCATTTTGTAGTTGTAAAACCAGCATTGCCAAAATATTGGGTTTTGGTTTTGTTGTTGTTTTTGTTTGTTTTTAGTTCCTTAAATATGATTGTTTTACACAGTTCATTTTTATTTCATTTCACATTACTTCTTGATTCTTAGTTTTCTCTCACACACATACACACACTTTCTCACACACACACACATACACTCTCACACACACATTCTCTCTCTCAGATACACAGCTCTTTTCTTTCAGGTTTTTGTTTTTTGTTTTTTGTTTTTTTTCTTGTTTTGTTTATCTTTTTCTTCATACAATGACTCACTATGGGAATCCTCCTGCCTCTGCTTCTTAGTGCTGGGGCTACCTATGTGTGCTATTATGCCTGGCCTTAATGCCTGATTCTTAATTCAATAAGTGACCATCTCTCTCCTGCTCTATCCTCCCCGAGTCTATCCCTCTCCATCACCACTTAGACACATTTATTAGCTTTATAGAACTTCCAGAGGGTTTGATGGAGAGGAATTGATGGGGTTTTTGTTTGTTTGTTGTTTGTCTGGTGGGGAGCATTCTGGAGAAACACAGTTATAGAAACTTTCAGGAATGGTTGTTGTTTCAAAGGATGGATAACCTGGTTCTCAATTCAAAGTTGCAATAAGGATGGTAAATAGTTTTTAAAAAGAATAATTCCTGGATGGATACTGAACCCTATCACTTTAATTTCATTTCTTGGCCAATTAGTGAAGATTTTCCAGCTCCGTTATGCTAAAGCTAGATAGATGCTGATGTCTTCAGTAATGTTCATAGACCGGGGAAGCAACCAGTAGCTAACAGAAAAGCCTTGCGGGAGGCTGATGGAGGCAGTGCGCATGACGTCACCACTCTTCCTTGCGCGGTAACTAAGGGAATGAGTAAGCCACTGAGACATGCCGCGTGGCAACTGACCGGCCAGAATCTGAAATAAAATCCTCCATTCCTTCAGCAGTCTCAAACAGCAGCTTAGTTTCCAGGGAAGGATGGAATTTGCTGAGGAGCAACCTTCTCCAGCAAATCGATCTTTCATCCAGGAAATCGGGCCTCCATCCCACGCAGCACTTCCAAAGGTTTTGTGACTTCTCTCTGGAAGTTGCTTTCTTACTTTATGACATTTTTATTTGAAAGCACCATTATAAGCATTAAAACTACTGGATGTCAGGTGCCAGTGGCTCGTCAGTTACAAGCACTGGCTGCTTTTCCAGAGGACCTGAGTTCAATACCCAGCAGCCACATAGTGTCTCACAACCATGTCTGTAAGCCCAGATCCAGGGGCGAGCCAATGCCCTCCTCTGGCTTAGGAGGGCTTCGGGTTTACATATGGCCTCATAGACATACAAGCAGGCAAAACACTCATACACAGCAAAATTGATTATTGATTGATTAATAAGTGATATAACTAAATGAAAGACACTTGGTGTCAGTTCAATTAAAATCTGAAAAAGATGGCTAGTTATTCTAGGGGTTGTTTTGTTTAGTGGGTTTAGTTTGTTTTGTTGTTGTTGTTTTTGTTTTGTTTTCTGGCTAATTTATCTATTGACTCTGTTTTCTTCTTCATTGTTTTAGTGGTACTGAGATCAAATCCGGCACTTTATACATGCTAGGCAACTTGTACATTGCCACTGAGCAGCAACTTTAGTCTCAAATTGTACTCACTCTGAAATAATTGACACTGATTTTTTTCCAAACTAGTATTTTATTTTAGTAGATCACCATTAGGATTTTTTTCTAAGCTAGGGTCTAAGCAATTTAAGTTTTAGCATTGGTTTCTTAAAGCCTCAACTGTTTATTTAAACGTTTAGCTTTTCAAAAACTGAAATAAATTATGAAAATAATTTCCCTTAGTCAATAAAGCAAATATCTGAAATCCAAGCCTATTTACAAGGTATTTGAAACTGTGACTGTGTGTCAGTGTGGGTGAGTGTGTACAGACCCAGGCGAGGTTTGCTTGTGTTCAGTGATTATACAGAGTCTGGTTTTCTTTTAAAAAGCAAGGCAGGAAATGTGGCCTGCGCTGTAAATATGGGGATGGATCAAAGCATTAGCGAAGCTGTCTCTCCCATCACAGCCTACCGTTTGAGGCACAGCAGCTGCAGAATTATTCGTACAGTTTCCTGTTTTAAAAAATATTTCCTTAGCAGAGTCCTAGTTATGGGGAAATTCCAATTTAGAATGCCCTGTGAGCCAAACTGATTTACAATATGCGATACGTGCCATTTCCCAGAGAAAAATGAGAGAATAAATAGAAACAGAGCGCAACAGGCAATGATTAGGGAGAGTGATGGCTTCCCTTGTGGGGCTTCTGAGTAAGCCTCCCTCACCACCACCACCCCTGTGCCCCACTATGAATGAACCTCTTCTGAGGTCCAGAATCCTCAGCAGGAAGACTCGGGAACATCCTCAGACAAGCCCAAGCTCTTCCGGTCCTTCCGGAATGTGTGAGAGCAGGGCAGCCTGAAAAGAAAGCATTCTGCAAGAACCTTGAGTCATAACTGAGGAAGAGGAAGGAAATGTCCTTTTTCTTTCCCTTCTTCGATGTCTCCCATCATCTCCACTGGAGTCCTCAGGTCAAGGGGTAGAAGGTGACTTGACAGAGCAGGGAAGGACAGGAGCCATTCCAGGTAACAGTGCCCATCCACTCTCAGGAGACACACAAGACTCTGAGGTTTAGTATAGATGCCCACTTCTTCTGGAACCTTTGTGTTTTTGTTGTACACAGCAATCCATATCATCAGCCCTGGGGGCAGTTCACCAAGGAGTCATTCAGGTGGGGTGAAGAAATAAAGGATATATTTGGTGAATGGACTTCCTCTCAGTCCAATAGCTTTTTTTCTGTTTTCTCAGAGTGCATTTTTCATAGTTAAAAAGCATCGCTGTGAGGACTCTTAAGAAAATAACAATGTGAAATGTGATATTTAACAGCACACATTGGTTTCTGTTTAGACTGTACCTTTCTGGCTGCAAACTGTCTTTGTTCTGGTAAAATGCTGGAAAACTTGAGAACACTGGTTGAGGAAATTCTCTGCTTAACCTCAAGACATTTCAAATGTCCAATTTATTCTTGAGCTTAATGAATGAGTAAAATTCTCTGTGTCACATTTCTGGCTTTCCAACTCAGATCTTTGATTTTTAACTTCATTGAGTATCATTTACAGTTTAGAAGTGCAGCAAGCTCTCTGTGGCCCTGGCACCATGGAGTCCACGTACCCGCCTTCTAACAAGTGTGTGTCATATTTCTTCCTGATGAAAGTTTACTTTCACTTTATACAGGGATAATGCCCAGGACTCCCACCAAAATCTGTGGCTACTCAAGCTCTGTGTTTAAAGAGAGGAACACTCCCATGTAACCTATCCTTATCCTGCCCTGAACCTGAAATCTTCTCCAGAAAAGTTATTATATGTAAGATTATGTAAAGGCTATACATAAAGAGTTATCACCCTGTATTGTTTGTGAAATGATATTAGAGAAATGTGTGCACATTTTCAATGCAGGTGAAGTACTTTTCAAACATTTCTATCTATGATGGTATAATACAAAAGTGTGGAAGCTGTGAGTTTGAAAGGCCAAATCATACTAGCATTTTCTTTCAGTATCTGGCTATGCCCACATACTTTGCCATTCAAGGAATTCAATTATCAAATCTTCCCTTGATTCTTTCTTTCATTAAAGAACTCTCCACTCTTCCTTTTAGACAATTTTACCTTGATATGGGCTTGGAATGCTAAGATGTAAAGGAATAAGAGCAAGCATTATCCACATTGCCAGCTAGAAGAAAACTAATCCTGTTAACTTGGCTGTCTGCAGTGATAGAGCTTTCTTTGAACATTTAGAGATGATGATGACCACCCCTGTCTCCTCCTCTCACACTGGCCATTTTCAATGTATAACTTCTTTACTAAAATTTAACCTTGCTTATAAAGACATGGTTAAAGTATAAATATTGAAAATCTGATTTTTTTCATACTGCCAATACAATTAAGATGAAACTTGTGTTATATCATTTTGATTTCTCAATTATAAAATAACCCCTGAAAGCTAGCAGTTCTCTCCTTTTTTTCCTTTTTCTGTTTGTGAGAAAAACATACAATTTGAATACTTGAGCAGTTAAAAAAAAACTGGTGAGTGGATTTAAAGTCCTAGATTCGACTAATGTAGAGTGACCACTGCAGTAAACACAAAATGAAAGGGAATGTTAAGGTCAAAATACCAACTTCCAAAACCATTTTCTGCAACACTAAGTTAGGATTTTCATAATGGTGAAGACAAGAGAGAGAGAGAGAAAGAGAGAGACAGACAGACAGACAGAGACAGACGACAGACAGACAGAGACAGAGAGCAGAGAGAGGGAGAGAGGTAATGAATAAGTCTTTGCATTTAAATGTGAGTGACTCCTGCCTCAAAGTCGTGATCTGGAGCCAGAATTTTACTTCCCATCTGTCTCTAAATTCTACTGAGTCTAAAGTAAAAAGTTAAAAATGTATTTCATTTATAGAAATAATAAAACCTGAGAAGTGGTTTGTTATTAGAATTGAGACTTTTAAAACCTTAGTGCCTGAAAAAGGCAAATTCCATAGTTCAAGGAATCCACAGTGAAAACTGGTGGACAGCTTGGGGTGTCTTCCCAAAAATGGACCTCACAGATAGGGTCTGGCTGTGTCTTGTGTGCCTACATACCTACTACTGATATTTATTCCAGTCAAGACATCTCTAAGTAATAAATGAAAGAGGAGTTATGGCATGTGATATGTGAATGTTGTTAAAGTTGATCAAAGAGGGCTCATAAAGTGCCAATAATTGGAAATAAATAGATCTGAATATCTATCTATTTATCTAACTTTCAGCCAAAAAGGTGAAATTTCAGGTTTGTAAGGTCATACTGACTTGTCATAGCAGCTGAGACATGATCCAGGCTGGTCTGGGCTACAGGGTCACATCAAAATAAAAGGAACCCATGTCAATTCACTCACTAATGACTGTTCCTTTAATTCAGCTTCTAAAGGTAGGATCTAATAAAATAATAACAGTGTGAATTTCTAAAATTTTGAAAAAAATTATACAGCAAATAGTGGAAAAGAGAATAATGAATAAAATACTAAATACTCAGAAATCATATTATAAGATGAGAACAGAGCAAAGCACTGCAGATCTGACAATAAATGCAAACAGATCAGTTCTTCAGCCAGTGTGAAACTCTGAGGTATAGAACACAATAGAGAGAAAAATACAGGGAAGGCACAGAAAATTAAAATAAGACACAAAAACATACCTACTGTGTTGTAAAAGAAATATTCATAGTAAACGAAATGTACCCAAAGCCAAAGCAAAAATCTCAACAAAAGAAATGTTGGAGTAGCAGTCTTCTTGGTTAGTAGCAAGTATTCCTGGGAAACATAAATGATGAATTTTTGTGCCTGCTGACATAACAGGAAAATAAGTAGGGAAGCAACAGATTATAATATTTATAAATTGATAAGCATAACATATACACAAAAATAATTAGAAGCGTCTATGTGACACATCTCTCAATGGATAGCATGCCGACTAGACAGAATTTACCAAGACAGATGCTAATCATAACTGCAGAATGCTAACACTCCCTCGCAGAAGAGAGTAAAGTTAAACAAAAAGGCACTTGCCAAGCATGTGGAGAACTGACTGTGTAAGGAAAAACCACTGAACCTAATACAAATAAAATTTTACATGAATAACAAAAGTATTCTCTCAAATATATAAACAAACTAAACAACACAAAGACAGAAATTAACACATTAGCAGAAAAAATAACCATGATAAGGGCAAGAGTACATCTTTAATAATATAAAGAAAGTAAATGTAATACTCAAGTCTCACCAAGGACTGAAAAGAAAAACAGAAACATTAACCAACCACAAAGGGGCAACGGAGATAAATTAAGAGTTTGAACTCTGTAAGTGTCAAACTTAACAACATGAGCCATTTTAAAACACAAACTATCCAAATAACAACAAAAAAATCACCTACACACATTAATAACCAGAAAATATAAAATAGGAATGCATTATAATTACCTTTAAGAAAATGGACTCATGACGTGTAGAAATTCTACCCTATCAACCTTTTAGGTTTTCCTTTTAAATTTTTTATTGTGTAAAATGTCCTGCTTGACTATAATGCATTTTGATTAAATCTGTCCCAACCACCTCCCCTCCTGTTTCCTCTATCCCTGAACCACTCTGCCAACTTTGCTGCTTTTGTAAACACGCAGAGTTCAGTTAGTGCTGCCTGTAGGTGGATGGATCTGGAGCTGCAGAGTGGGCAGCCTCTCAGAGGCTGCACTGCTGAATCCAGAAGCTATTGAGCTCCTGAGATGGGATGGAATCCAGAAGCACCTCCTCCACCTGCTGTGAGCACAGCTGTGCAAAGGCCTTGTCAAGCCAACACTGGTTCCCTGCATTGGGTCATTGCTGCTCTAGCATAAACACTTGAAACCTGATGCTCCTGAAACTACATAGATCAGACATACTCTGTGATCTCCTACTTATAGTGAACATGCAAATATAAAACAATTGCTAGCAAACAAAATGGAGGATGAAAATGTAAAAGATAATCTCATTGAAGTGTTTTGTATATGAAATCTACAAATCATACTCATTCCATGTGTGTATCTACCTTGATTAAAAAAAATGTAAATTTTATAATAGTGTCTTTTTCCCCTTTTATGATGATGGTGATAATGATGATGACAATGAATATGTCATGATGATGTAATTAGAATAATGATGGTGATGATGTCATGGTGATGATGCCATGGTGATGATGTGATTAGAGTGATGATGGTGATGATGATGGAGACTATGATGATAATGTGATATGATGATGGTGATGATGATGGAGACTATGATGCTGATAACTATGATGATAATGATAACGATGATAGAGTTAGATTAGTTTGCTTTTGTCTTGTTTTTCTTTGTGGTACTATTTTCTAAGATTTCACAATCAGAACTTGCACCAAATATTTTAAAGTCTTTAAAACTATTCAAATATTGAACTTTATTCCTATTCACAAATCTCTCAAATATCACAGATAACAGAGGACTTACCACAAATAACCTCACCCATTTAAAGAGCTTGTCTAGATATCTTGCCTTCTTGTGCTGATTTAATATCTAAAGTGACCACACCATAAAGCTTAAGTTCTTTGGGGGACAGTTGTTGGGGCCCAGACTCACACATGCTAAGCATGCATCCTAGCACCCAGCACACCCTAGTTCCTGAGAGTAGCTATTTGGAAAACATAAAGTCCTTCAGTCATTCAAAGTATCATCTACTGAGTCCCTAGTCCCAAGACCACTGTCATCTACTGAGTCCCTAGTCCCAAGACCACTGTCAT
>NW_022196905.1:152212500-152390513 GCF_008632895.1 Mastomys coucha | reverse complement strand
GTCCCAAGTCCACTGTCATCTACTGAGTCCCTAGTCCCAACTCCACTGTCATCTACTGAGTCCCTAGTCCCATGTCCACTATGATCTACTGAGTCCCTAGTCCCAAGACCACTGTCATCTACTGAGTCCCTAGTCCCAAGACCACTGTCATCTACTGAGTCCCTAGTCCCAACTCCACTGTCATCTACTGAGTCCCTAGTCCCAACTCCACTGTCATCTACTGAGTCACTAGTCCCAAGTCCACTGAAACACTATTCTCAGCAACCAAGAAACAGATCAGCACATGTCCGACTGAGGACTTGATAGAGAATGTGTGACAGATATTTGAATATATGTGTGAGTATCTGTGATGATGTGATTAGAATGATGATGATGTCATGATGATATCATGATGATGATATCATGATGATGGTGTCATGGTGATGATGATGTATGCCATTATGACACCATAAGAAATTAAGGAAACCCTGCCATTTCAGCAGCATAAATAGAAACAGACATGATTCTGTGAAATGAAATAAGCCTGGTGCAGAAGACAAACACGGTCCCATTGTAACTCCCCTCATGACTCTAACACAGTTGGTCTTTTAGACGCTGTGAGTAGAATGGTATTTTCCAAGTGGAGTGAGTGCCTAACAACAAACAGGAGTGTGTCCTGGTGTGGTAGTGTACAGTGGGGTGGCCACCAGCAACAACAAGGAGAAAGACATGGCTTTAAACATCTTCCCATAGAGAGATGATAAAAGAAGTTCTGGCATGTTTAACCAAATCCAAGCCTAGTACAACCCAGACACGTATTAAAACACTACCTGTTGTTCTAGACATACATGCCATTGATATTCTTTTATTAATATAAGTACATTGATTAACTAGATATGTTATTAATACTTTTTTCTAAAATCCACAGCAAGTATATGCTTCTTAATTTTCCAGAGTGATTGTTATGCCACAGACATGAGAACCTCCAGGGCAATGAGCAGGGTCCAGTGGCTTCTTCCTCAGGATAAGCTGGTGTGCATCTGCTGTAGATGTAGCTGTGTGTCTGGAGCTAAGCTTGGGGTTGGGGGTAAAACATGAATAAATACTAGCTCTAAGGAAAGCGGAGAGCTGTAGGAGGAAAGGCTAGGAGTATACTGTTCTTTCCTGAGCTGGGGCTGAAGGAGGTCCCAACATTGCCCTTGAAAAGGAAGCACCTGGAACTTAGGCTTCAGAAAGTTTCTTTCCCTCCCTTTCTAAAATGTCCTGCTGAGTAATTTGAACTTCAGCATGTGTATATATCTCCCAGTAAAAACTCTCAAGATGAAGAGGGAAAGAAATAATATGGGAGCTGTGGCAGTCTCAAACAAGGGTCATTGACCCACATTAATTGTGTTATTCTGTCTCTAGTGGTTTTAGTTTACATTATAATCCAACTTCTGAGTGACTTCTTCCAATGAGAAGAACTTCTTATTTTCATGAACTTGTGAAAAAAAATATTTAAAATATTTAAATTCTTAGCTCTTAAAAATGATCAAATGATCTTTGGGCTCTTATTTGTATATCTATAACAGCTTTTCGTTATAGTATAAACATACCTTAATAAATGATTGGTCTATCACTGAGGTATATGAAAGAAAATATACAATAAAAATGTCGGAGCTACAGATCTCATTAATTCAGTTTTTTTTCCATATTCTTCCTAGGCGAAGGTGAAGTTTACCTTTGAATGCCTAAGAAGAAATGACTATTGTAAGCATCACTATAAACATATTGAAGCATATTCTATTGAAAAGCTTCTTTGTAGTTAAATGAATAGATGTGTTTAGTTTCTTATGCAATAAGTGCTGGTGAACTGTATGTTTTGCATACAGTCTTATATATATTGGGAATGTAATGGTGAAAATGTTCAGTTCATGCTTTCAAGTTGATGGTTGGGTTTGGAAATCGACAGGAAATCGGGCAACTGTGATTGAAAGAAAATAAATCAAATAGCTGTGTTGAAGAGTAAACCTGGCAGTATGATCTCACAGGAGGGGTCTCCTCTCATCTACTCCTGAAGGATAAAGGAGATAATGGCAGGCAGTGAGGAACTCAGAGGAAGAAAGGGCAGCCTGGCCCCAGGGCATCTTGGCCCCATGGATTGCTCCCTAAGAGCCAGGACTGTAGGACATTGAGCTATGAAAGGTGATGAGAAGTGTCTGGACCTGGATATACAGTGGTGAAGTGCCATGGCTAACCACTATTAATAACGTTAGCCAAAATTATTAATCTTTTTTTCATTACTCACCAAGCCAAGCACTGCACATGAGAAAAAAAAGTCATTTAATTCTTGAAACTCTTCTCTTGTCACTAAGATTTTCAAACACCGCAATGTTGTGATGAATGTTCATTCTAAGGCCCATGAGAATAATCAGTGAATAAAATGGAAGCAACGACCACAGCACTGGCCGCCAGGCAGCTTATACAACTACTTCTTATAGTATGCAGACTACAGCAAGGCACACATGAGAGAAATTATTGTTTTTACTCATCACTTTGACAGCTTCAAAGTTTACACGCATCAATTCTAAAATACAGCGATGTGTGTTTTCAAAGAAAGGAGAGAAAGAAGCAGGACTCAGAAGAAAAAATGAGAGGAAAGAGAGAGAGAGAGACAAAGATAGACAGAGACACAGAGAGAGGGTGAAGGAGAGAGGGAAAAGACAGAGATGGGGGGGGTGGAGGGATTGCAGGGTAGATGGGAATGGCGGTGGAAGGGGCAAGCGCTTTCGTGTGAGACTCCACACACCTCATTAAAGCTTCAATTTCCGGGGCCACTCACGGACTTACCGAGGAACTGCTGCCGGTTAGACGCAGAGATGCCCCTCCTATTCTTTTAGGGTCACAGACAGGATGAGGTTCACGGGGAACTGTGGGGCTTCCAGGGTTCTGACCCCTTGGCCCTCTCACTTGACAAGCCTTGTTGATGTTAGGTATGGATTTGGTTAGTGACTCCGTTCCTGTTAAGGGTTAACTGGTGGCCAAGTACACTCGGCCTCCACGGTCATATGGAACCAGAAGCTCTGATTGTCAGTCTAGGTAACACCCCAGGGCACACGGAAATCCAGAGCACACACTTCACCACACTTACAATCCTCCTGAAGGACCGCTGGGATGAGGCTGCCCCCCTGCAACCTTCCCTGTCCCTTAGTATCCTTGGCCTCTAACCTCCCTCCTCTTCTCCCCCCAGGGCTCTACGAAACCTTCCTAACCAATGATGAACCCGAATGCTGTGACATCAGGAGCGAGGAGCAATCCACACCCAGACCCAAAGGGACCGTGGACAGAAGAGACTCCTGTCCCAGGACGTCGCTCACAGTGTCCTCGGCCACGAGACTGTGCCCCGGCCGGCTGAAGCTGTGTGTACTCGTCCTCATCCTTCTCCACACAGTGCTCACGGCCTCCGCAGCACAGAACTCCACGGGGCTTGGCCTGGGCAGCCTCCCCACGCTCGAGGACAACTCCACCCGGGAGGACTGAGCGCAGCCAGGCGCGTGCGCACAGCTCAGGGTTGGGCAGGACACGCGCGTGCACTGAGCAGCAGCGATCCACTCGAGATGCTCACCTGCTGCAGCCCGGGAACTGAACCCACCCGGGTGCTCTACCCTTGGACTTCTCGTAAGGCCTGTGGGTAACATTCAACAAGATGGGCCCGATCCCCAACATGGACACAGCTGCAGCTTTTTACCGACTAAGAGGCTGCAAGTGACTCAGTTTCTCACACCATTTTATACACTGTGTTTTAATGTTTGGAGGTTTTCTTTGCTTTCTGTTCGGTTTGGGTTTATTTTCCGTTTTTTAAATTTTTATTTTATTTTATTTTATCTTTCTGCACTTGTTAATGCAGGATTTCTTTGGGGGTAAACTAAGTCTCTCCACTGTCTATCTATCAATTTCTAGTCATCGTGTGTCCATCAGATAATTCTGTCTACGTCCTGTCAGTTTCTAATAGAGGAATGACCGCTATAACCTCACGGTGTAGCAAAAAAAAACAAAAACAAAAAACAAAAAACAAAAAAAAACAACAAAAAGAATAAAAAAACAACAAAAAAACAAAAACAAAAAAAAGAAAACAACAAAAAATAAATAAAAAAAAAATCCCTAAGCCTCCTTCCAACCCATGGACGCCACGCCCTGCAGGCCCTGCTGGCCCTCGCCTTCTTCTGTCCCCAAGCAGACAACATCCGCTTGCTTCTGTCTGTGTGTTGCATGGTGGGTGTGTGTCCTGCACAAGCCCGAGCAGAGGGAGCCAGGGGCCTAGCAGTTCCTCTGGATGGTCCAACATAGTGGTCAGAGTTCACAGTTTTACGTGGGAAATACACACATACACACATACATAATAAAAGAGTGAATCATGCTCCCGTGGGCGAGTCGCTCCAGTGCCCATCCCCGGTTCTTTCTTCCTGGCCAGGCAGACAGGAGCGGCCCATGGCCCACTGCCCGTGAGGTGCGGGCAAAGCAGCCCCTCTAACACCAAGCGCTTGATTCCTCCGAGTGATGGGAGCAGAGACCAAGAACGCAAATCCAGACTTCTGTTCCTTCCCTATCGTGGTGATGGTTGGAGGGATTCTAGTATACAGAACATGTACCATTTTATCCCAGTATTGCCCCCAGCATAGGGTTCCAGATTCTTCCAGGTATAAAATGTATACAGCTCCGCATTATCACAGAGGAAAATCTTAAAGCAATCAACACATCAGCCATTTTTACCACAGTGCGAAGCGTCCTCACTCCAGCAAGCTCTAGGCGGCTGAGAAAAGAAGTCTAATCACTGTTCATTGTTTTTTCTTTTCCTTTGTGGGAACATTTCACCTGCTGAGTGTATATGAATTTGCTTTTTAAAAAGGCTTTTATGGGTTTACAGTAGGGCCAGTGGAAGGGAGAGTTAATAAGGGCTGTTTTTACAAAACAAACAAACAAAACTAATAATTTTAAAAAGACACTTCACAATCCTTCCTGTTCTCTAACTACACTTGGGAAGTGCACTTTGGATGAGTTTGCTGTGTGGCTGAGAGACGAAGGAAATCCATAGACAAGGTCCTCTTAGTGAACAAAATTTAGTTGTTAACTTTATAGCTATAAAACTCCCCCAGCCGTTTGTTTTCGTTCAGACAGATCTATCCTCTGCATCATGCTTAACCCTGCGACATGCGTACAGTATGCATATTTTGTTTTGAATAAAATGTTTTGTTCCAGTCTGTTAAGAATATTAAAAAATAATAAAGGTATTGCTTAATAAAATTGCTAGAATTGTTTAGCAGTACATGCACAAATATTTTACTAGATTCTTTGTTTTACTAGTGTTTTGTTGAGACTGAAAACCCTAAATGGTCTGCATAAATACAAAAAGAAAAAAACACCAAAAAGCACAAAACTCTCTAGTTTCTTTTTCCTTTTCTTTAAAAACAATCTTTTCTCTCTTTCTCCCTTACACATGGAGATTTACGTACAGGTGTGTGTGCACACATGGACACAGAAGTACTATGTTTTAATTTGTGAAGACATGGTACTCTTTGGGGTATATAAGAAGTGGCAACATGGGTTTAGGAACCAGTGTAACTGCGTTACTGATGGCCAAACACTTGCAGAAATAAGCATTTGAGCATCCCTAGCACTGAAGACTTGCCTGGAAAGCTGCACTCAAAGCAACATAAGGTAAGTGATTATGCATCTCCTGGGAAGTCTGCCTGCCCCTCCGCTAGTGGATAAGCCATACCCGATCTCTTCAACATCCTTCAAGCTCCTTCGCTTTGTGTTGTAGCCATTCCATTCTTGAAATGGTTACATTTTGCCATAAGGAAAATAATCCCTTTTGCTCGTATGAAGAGAAGTTGTTATTCTTTGTAAATATAGAACAGTGATAACAAGTGAACACTCGCAACCTGGACATGGTAGGAGAAGGGACAGGATTTCACTTTCTCTTGATATCCTCTGCAACTCATGAAAGATGCCCAAGTGAAAGAGATAGGGGGTTTGCTTTTCTTTTTAGAATGGGAAAACAGAAAAAAATGGGAAAAACTACATTACTTTCCCTGGGAGCTGAGCTCACACAAAAGACAACTTTAGGTGTTAGCTGAAACCCTGTACTACTAAGTGTGAATAAAAAACCTTGACTTAGGGAAAGGGAGAAAGAGAGCTGTGGGGAACAGACCCTGTCCTAGTCAATGCTGAGATCACTGGGTAATCTGTAATTCCCAAGGGATATTGCTCTTGCTGTATTCATTTGTTGCCTACCACTGCTTTAGGTTTATCACTACCGCCAGTATCCATCCCCCTTTGTAAAGTTTCTATGAGAAACAAAGGAAATCAGAAAGGAGATCCCAGTAGAAGAGGGCTTTAAACAGGCAGCAGATAGCCCACAATGCAGCCATTCATAGCTGGTTTCCCAGAGTGCACTGAGTGTGTTTAACTTGTGCACATATTAATTTCGGCAGAATAAATTTCAGCCTTGCTCTCTTCTTGTTTGCCTTGTAGCAGGCATCCCCTGCATACTGGATAATGAACTACAATATTAAAACTTGCTTCATATATCTATGGAACGAATGTCCCAGAGTTTGTTACTGTCTCCTTTTCAGCAGCACGGAGTTCTAGTCTGTGAACCAGAGTGTTTCTGCTAAGCAGATCACCAAGTAACATCATAGAGGTTATTCACTCTGCCATTTACATTTGGGTAACTCATTATATTGGATTTTCTTTCATTACAAAGGTAGCATTGTTCCCCCTACCACAATGTACTAATGAAAAGCTGGTCCTCTGTGTGACATCACTACCAAAATGTTGGTCCCTCACTAATGAACTCATGACTCTATGCAATGGACCCTATCCTCTTAAATAAAAGAAGGCAGGAAAAGAAAGGAAGAAAGACAGACAGGAAGAAGGAAAGATGGAGGGAAATTGGTTCTAAAGTGAATAAATAATTAACTCCTGCTGAGGGAGGGTAGTAAATGAAAGATGTAATTAGATGTCAGAACCACGTGCAAACGGCATGGGTTATCAGGTGATATTTGATATCTGAGAAACATTCAAACATTAATCTTTCTGAGTCTTGATTTTCATCGTCTTATGTAACTAAGTAAACTGAAGGTTTTGGCAGTATTGAATACACACAGAAATGAAAGATGTTTCTTGTTTTTCCAGGAACTGATGCCATGTATTTGATTTCACATACATACATGTGTATATACTAAAGGAATAGATTATATATATTATGGCATAGCCTTACAGAGACATAAATATATATAATATATGTGTAAACATCACAAGTAAGACCTCAGCAGCATAATTATTCCATCCACAACACATGTATAGCATTATGATAAAATTTCTATTGGTCTGCAAACATTTGTGCATTGTGCCTGTCTGACAGCCTACTTCGATATGAAAAACAGACTCTCAAAATGTCTCCATTAGTAAAAGCAAAATAGTCTTGGAATAACCAGAATTTCTTCCATTTTCTAAGCTTTAATGATGTTTAGATCAAACTGAATATAGCTTGTAGGTATTGGACTATGTTGGAAACAAGACTGGAAACAGAGCGAAGGGAAAGGGATCCCTAAGCTCCATTTAAAGAAATTGCCCTACAGGATTGCAAACCCCTTCAACTCCTTCAGTCCCTTCCCTAACTCCTCTATTAGGGGCCCAGCACTCAGTCCAATGACTGGCTTGCTAATATCCACCCAACAATATCAACCAATCAGACACCCCAGAACTCCCAGGGACTAAGCCGTCAACAAAGGAGTACACATGGTTCCTGCTGCATATGTAGCAGAGGATGGCTTTGTCATGCACTTATGGAAGGAGAGGTCCTATGAAGGTTCAAATGCCCCAGTGTTGGGGAATAGAGGGCAGGGAGGTGGGAGTGGGTGGGTAGGTGGAGGAACACCCTCATAGAAGTAGAGGGAGGGAAGATGTGATAGGGCATTTCCCGGAGGGAGGGAAACCAGGAAAGGGATTAACAGTTGAAACATAAATAAAGAATATATTCAATGAAAAAAATGTATCAATCAAGATGGGAAGAGATCTTTTCCCTAAGAGACATGTTTATTTAAAAACAATAAGGGGGTCAGTAAAGTAAAAAAAGAAAGAGAGAAAGAAAGAAAGGAAGAAAGGAAGAAAGAAAGGAGGAAAGAAAGAAAGAAAGAAAGAAAGAAAGAAGGGAGGAAGAAATAAATCTCCCCACAACTCTGATACAAATTAACAAATGTTACTACAAAGTATCATTATAATAAAATGAATAGAGACTACTCTCTGCCTTGGAATACAATTCAAGGCAAGGACTAAAATGTTAAGTGTATTTGCTCCTTGAGTCATTTCAAGGCTGTCTTCTCCTATCTTGAGACATTCCAGTGAGAGTTTTAATAACAACTCCTGCCTACTCTGTTCTGGGTCACTAGGGTGGACAAGGGACAAAGGTAGTCAGGGACATCAGCATTTACCTTAGCTAGCTCCCTAATATGACAGTTGCTTAAATTTTTGGGGGATTGAATGTGTTCTCTCTCTATTCTAAGATATCTTTTAATAACTTTAAAAAAATTCCACAAGTCTGGAGGCTATAGTACTCATGTGACAGATTGCTACACTCCTTTTACTCTGTTGTTGTCTTACCCTGGAAAGTCACAGGAAAGAGTCTCCAGGAAGACCTTGTGGTCATAGAAGTACTTGCAAGAAAGTGGTGGTACTATATGAGGAAGAGGCCCAGAACTTTAAGCCAAAGCCATGCCATGGCAGGGGTAAAACTATGGCCCTTCATATGTGGATCAGGAAGCTGGTCATTTGATGCCAGCTGGGAACCACAAAGCTGAAAACACTTCCTGAAATTTTTGGAGGACTCCAACAAAATAAGTATGAGATAGCCTTAAGTACCATAGGTCCCTAAGGGCCTTCATGGACACACAGTAATCAGTGATCAGCTCACACACAGTAACTGGGCCAGAAAGTCTTTCTCTTTCCAAACTACAGTGGTTTATCTCTGTAATACACACATTTAGAAATAACTGGCATGCTTAATTTAGTAAACTGACCATGGCCATATTTTCAAGATAATTTGAAAGATTTTATATTACAGAATTAAAATGAGCTGTGATGACTTTTTGTGTAAATAGCTTAGTCTCGCTAGATTTTCTCAAAATTGCTGAGGATGATCCAAGTTGAAGTCCCTACAAATGGAAATGTGGGCCCATCTTTGAACTCAGGTAAACCAGAGAGGGATTACAGCTGCCTACATGTACTGTCCTCACAGAGGACACTAAGTTGGGAAGAACACTTGAACCCAGGAATCTAACACAAGCCTGGGTAACATGGTGAGAACCTGTACCAATAAGTATATAGGTAGATGATAGATAGATGATGATAGGTAGATAGATAGATAGATAGATAGATAGATAGATAGATAGATAGATAGATAGACAGACAGACAGATAGACAGATAGACAGATAGACAGATAGACAGAGATGCTGATCTACAGAAGAAATGAGGATACAAGCCTTAAAGAAAATTTCTTTAATTTGTACACCTTTGATGACTGTATTTTTTTTAGACAACAAACAGTGCAGGATGTCAGTGTATTTTGGGAGAATGTATCCTAAAGCGAACAAATAACTCTTCCATCTTTAATCAATACTGTAAATTCCATAGAATACTATAGTTTCCACAGTGTGAAAAATAGGACATTGACAAGCTTCTTGTGAAGTATGTGAATGGACTAAGCAGGACTACTAATTATATCTTCTTATTTCTAGAACTCTTATGTCTTTGACTTCAATGAAGTCATTGGATATTTTAGTACACTTGTGTTAATGTTTTGTCCACTATATTTTTCTGACTCCACCTTCAGATTTACAGTTTGTAGTGACAGACTGGTTGTGAACCTTGGTCTATGAAGACTTCTCCTGTGACTTTACCCTAGATCTCCCATTCACTGCCACCCTGGTGGCCTTGAGATTCCAGCATCTTAAAGAGAGCTGGCTGACCCAAACATAGATTTCACTTTATTCAAGTTTCAGCTATGTCCATCTTTCTTGGAATGCTTTGATGTAAAATGTATGACACAGTAGGAAATAAAATTTATAGCACATTAAAGCTCTGTACATAGAGTCTAAGTAGAAGGCCAGCCCTGTTACTTCTTCAATTCCTGTTTGTTTGATTTTTTTCCTCATTTGGCCCCCAGATGCCTCTTATTTCCATGTTCTGGTAATACTCTTAACATTTGTACTCAGTTATTTTCTATTTTTCTTAGATTTATTGATGAGGTATGATATAGTTAAACCAGGTACAGATATAAACATATTATTTTTACATCATTTTTCACTGAATTTACACAAATGCACCTTCCAAGAGAGTGTGCATAAATAGCAAAAGTACTAACACATCAAACCTGAGAGCCAAAGAAGATGGAAGAAGTCAAACCAAAATAATAAATGTTTTCCAGGAGTAAAACAGAGGCTAGTTTTTTTTTTATTTCAGATTCTAAAATCATTAATATACAGACTTTGTAATTAAGAGCACTGGCTGCTTTTTTCAGAGGACCTGGGATTTCATTCCAGTACCTACATGGTGGCTCACAACTGTTTGTAACTCTAGTTTTAGGGCTCCCAACACCCTCTTCTGTCCTCCAGCACTGCACACATGTGGTGCACACACAAGCAGATAAAAGACCAATATACATAAAATAAAAAGCACTAGAGTACCAATATTAAGGAGACATGGAGCCCCCTGCTAAGATGCCATGGCTCTTGGCCTGCCAGAATTCCACAACTTGACTGCATTTTCTTTTCCTAACACCATTGTTTCCCCATTGGCCCGTCTAATGACTGGTGGCAAAACAGAACTGGACAAAGTCATCCATGCAAGGATCAATTCTCCTCAGGTCCAACTTGAGGTGTCATTCAGTTTCACAACCGTATCTTGATGCCTACATGTTCCCAAACCACATCTGAAAATGCCTGATCCTCATGTCTTGTTTTTATTTCTTATTCTTGGCTGTATTTAGAATGGCACAGAGAACTGAGGTGAGGCAGTTTAGGAATAACGCACGCTGACTGGATGCTTTATTATTTTAATAAGAAGACCTAGAACTGCTAGCTGAAGGTGCCCTGGGGACTAGGAGAAGAATGTCACAAATTTGGCTCTAAAGTTGAGCATCTGTCTTGGAAAGACCACAGATCAGTCATGTGATATTTCCATGATCTAATCTGGGCTTCTCCTTAAGCACTGGCCAAGGATTCTCTTATTCAGAGAGACTGGATTGACTGTGTTGTGCCTTTTCCTCCCTTTTAACCTAAAAAGTGTGTAAAAGTGTTGATAAGTGAAATCTAAAAGGTTGTCTCCCAAGTATTTACACATTGATTCATACCTCCCACTAAAAACCTCAGTGGGCTATCTGCTACAGCTCCGTGCAAAGGAGTGCTGAGCCCGAGACCAGGGATTTAATGCAATTCTTTTCCTTATGCTGGTATATAGAGAGCAGGTTTTGAATATGTAAAAACACATCATGATTATTATATATATAAGTAAAATGTATGCAAAGCATTTATACACAGTACATGCAGGTGTGCATGTGTGGAGGTCATGGTGCATGGAAGTGTGCACATATGGAGGTCACAGTGGGAGGTGTGCACATGTGGAGGTCACAATATGAGGGTGTGCATGTGTACAGGGCACAGTGTGGGGTGTGCATGTGTGGAAGTCACACTGGGAGGTGTGCACATGTGGGGGTCAGAGGTCAACCTGGAAGATTTGTCCTTTCCTCCTCCTAGGTGGGTTCCAGAAATGGGACTCAAGTCTTCAGCATGACTGTGAGCACTTTAAACAGATACGCCATCTTGTCCTCAATTTTCTTATGTTTTGATTTTTATGCTTAATTAAAAACTTAGATTAAGATGTCTTCATTCATTTTTAGTCCCTGGATATGGTAAACAAAACCCCTTGTATTATCAGTATAATTACATTATTTGTTCACTCATTGCTTATCCCCCTTCTTCCTCTTTCTTTAGTATATTCCTCTCCCACTGCTCTCTCCCAGCCCCCTTGGCCCTCTCCATCCCCATCCCCTGCCCTGTCCCTTCCACTCCTGTTCCCTCTGTCTCCACCCCCTTCTTCTTCCTCCCTTCCTGCTCCTCCCCTCTCCTTTTCTCCCCTTTCTCTCTCCAGCCTTTTCCTGCTCCCCTCTCCTTCAGGAAGAACTTCATTCCATATGAGCTTCACAGGCCTCTGTGCTAATGAGCTGTTTAGACATCATTAGAGTCAGAAAGAAGATGAGGCGACTCCACCAGGAAACTGCATTAAGTGCTCTGAAATATATTAAATATTGTATTGGGAAAAGTTTAGGTGATAAATCAAGACTTGGTAATTACTAAAAACCCTAGTGCTATAATTTATTACGATGACTAAGAAGAAATGGTCTTTCCAACCAAAAGAACATAAGGAAAGTGTTGGCACCTGTGAGAAGCGCCTGATTCTCACGAGGAGGGAGATGCAAATATAACTAAAAGCCTTAGCTGTTTGGATTTTCACATATTGTAGTAAATATAAAACTTTTACCCCACAATTTTGAGTTTAGTAAAGCAAATGATGTTTCAGCTAAAATTGAAATGGACTCTTTACAATGAATCCATTCTTACATATATTGCCTAAATAAATCTTGAATGTTTGTATTGCTATGCACATTTCCAGTAATCCCATTTGATTTTATATTTATCCAAAGTCTTCTTCGAAAACCATACTGTAACGCTGCTATTTTTGAAGTGCAGTGATACATTAAGATATCTAAGGCTAAGAAAACCACGCCAAGTATTTCTTCATTGAAGAAATGCATGTGTAATTCTCTCATGCAATTACATGACACAGTGGAATCCTTTGCGTGCAAATTATTCCGTAGTCAGCATGTGACTGAGCTCCTAGACACGGGTGTACCCACGTCCTCCTCCACTGAGGAATTTGGCCAGTTGGTCTTCTGATTTACTCCTGTGCTTTTCTCAAATTTGAGTTACCAACTGAAAATTCATTTTTGTGGTATTGAAGAGAAATGGTGACAGTGACATGGTGACATGTGGATACAATCTTATTTGGACATGTCACAAAGATGCTGCCTGCTGGCATTTCTTGGTTGATGGTATAAGAGTCCATGATTTGCCAAAGAGTCATACCCTGGACTCAAACAATATGTAAATGCAAAGAGTGTTTTATTCTGCAGAAGTCCAGCTTGCTGGGCTCTTTTATTAACAAGATAAAGAGACAACCAACTGAGCTGGCAGGCCTGAATTAAAGCACATTAGGGGAATTCTGGGATAGGTGACTTTTACCTTACTCTATTTCTAGGGACATTCTATTGGGGTATGGGGGCTGGGAACTGTTGCTGAGGAAGTCTGAAAACTACTACTGACCCATTAACCTCACCTGAGGCCAGGTGGTGAGGCAGCTTCGGAGGCCTGGGCTCGCCTGGACTTGCGTAGGTTTTGGAAACAGAGATTTAGACCTCATCTCCTGAACTGCAGATTGGAAGCCTGTCATGGAGGTCACCTAGCCTTCTCAATGGTGCATCACAGGCTGAAGCACCAGTCCTTATTCCTAAGCTGAGCTGCTCAGAGACAACCGGTTCCTAAGGCTGCAGCCAAACACAGTGAGACGAGGGTCAAGGTAGACCACCAGTGCATGTCCTTCCCCTTGTAAACTGCTTCAATAAAAGCTCGAGGAAGGGGCAGGAGTCTTTGGTCTTCAGAGGTAGCAATATTATGTATCTGTGGGTTTTAGGTGTTGAGGATCCCACAAAGGTGAAATCCAAACCCTGGAGCCTTTCCTTATGGGCACAGAACGCATATCTTATGCTACTATGCGTAGTTTTATAGAAAGTAGAAATAACCCTTATTCATATCCAGAACCATCCTAGGCTGCAGGAAAACAAATATAGAATATGTGTTTAATGTTCTGGGCTTGTAAGGAAATTCAATTAATAAATTAATAAGGCCCTTTTATTTTTGTCATGGGTAGGGTAAGTAGACCATGTTGTGGAAGCATTTGACAGTGACTACCAGAGGTCGAATTTCACAGACAACATGATTTTTTATATCACAATTAACTAGGACTTTGGCAAACAAAGGACAGATGGGAATTGTGTTATGGTTTTCTTTAGTGGTGACTGTGGAGACTTCTGCATGTGTGATCTCACCTTGGCAAGCTTGTGCAAGTGCTGAGTCATCTGTGGATCCCAAAGGAAGAATGAAAGTGACCTGCCCGCACTTTTCAATATCCCAGGGTCTTCCTGCCAGGAATCACACCTTGCTGTCTCTCCCAGGAGGTCTCTGTTTGTCTCTGCTCTCATAAAGTTGGGACTGACTACTCTCCTACTATGCATGAGGTCTCACTGTGTACATCTGCCTGGCCCACTCCTCATTAAGGAGCCCAGGTTGGCCTTGCACTCAGAAATCCTCCTGCTGAAGCCTTCCATGTGTGGGATAACAGGTATGTCCAGCCATAGCAGCAGTTCTCAACCCGTGGGTCCCAACCCCTTTAGGAATCACATAACAGATATCCTGCATACCAGAGATTTACATAACATTAGAAAATTACAGTGATGGGGCAGCAATGAAAGTCATTTTATGATGGGGAGGGGGGACACCACAATATGAGGGACTATATTGAAAGGTCTTGGCGAGAACCACTGCCCTGATGTTGTAGTTTAGCGTGAGAGAGTTTTACTATGTAGCTCAGGCTTGCCTTGAACAAGAAGTTCTCTTGATTCTGCCTTCCAGATCCAGAAGGCATGACTATGCTCCACCTAAGAAAATGAATTTTAATAGTCAAAGTATATAAGAAATTTGGTAGAATTATTTAGTGACATGGAATTACCCTGTATTCTTACCTCTGTGGTGACTTCATGACATTTTTCAGGAATGTGTGTGTGTTTGTATGATGGAGAGAGGGAGAGAGAAAGAGAGAGAGAGAGAGAAAGGAGACAGACAGAGACAGACAGAGAGAATTGTGTTCAATACTGATTAAGAATGAGAATACCATACTTTTATGGACTGAGAAAAATCAGTCAATACAAACCTAGATGTATGACTTCAGTCTTCAGGAGGATGATCAAGATGAGTAATATGTACCCTCTCTATTGTGACATTTATAAATTGTCTGAGCTACAGGGAACAGCCAGAAGAGAAGTGATGGCCACCACATGATCCATCTTCTACTGGGCTGTCTGTTAGCACATAATCAAAAGATCTTTACAAGGCTAGAGGGATGGCTCATCGATTAGGAGCACTGGACGCTCTTCTAGGGACTTGGATTCAGTGTCCAGCAGCCTCATCAAGAAGTTCACCACCAGCAGTACCTCCAGTCCTACTGTCTGACTTCATGGCATCTACATGTGAAACACATACACACATACACACACACACAAATAATTTTTTTTGTTGTTAAAAACTGAAACTTTGTGCCTAGTAACTTAATATTCATAATCCATTTTCTCAACTTTGGTGGAGAAAAATCATTGTTCTCCAGAAGGAAATGTTGTAAAGAGAGCACATTAGTGATATTAATAACAATCACAAGGCCAGAGGAGGTCTGTAAAGACTCAAGCCATCTGTAGCTCAGTGTCTCCAATGGTAATCATCAGAGCCGGATGGATTTTCTCTGTAATGCACACATTTATGAAAAGTACTGCCAATCTGTGAAATTCTGGGTTTAGTGTGTAGTAGCACTGCTTTACTGTTGTTTGCAGGGATCAAACTCAGGGCCTCATCAATGTTAAGCAAAGCAGAAGCACAGCCGCTTGAGACACAACGAATCCCCTAAAATGCTACTTATGAAGAAAACATTCTGCAGGGCCTGGTCGAACACTGTAGTCTCAGCCAACCAGGGAAGCTGGAGCAAGAAGACCATGAGCTAAGGTCCTCAAAATGGAAACAAAGCAAAAGATCTGAGAAAATAGCTCAGAGCATAGCACGTGTGCCCTGGGTGTATGAGACTCTAGTCTTAGTCCCCAGCACTGCAGAAGGAAAGCATTTGGCTTTTTTTAGTGACTGTTTAGTCTTACCTAGAATTACAGAAAGCAAATGGCAAGATATAATTGTTATTTATTCATGAGTTTTAAAATTGTATTTTTTAATATTATGTGTATTGTTTTGTTCTGTATGCATTTATGTGCATCAGATGCATGCCCAGTCAGAGTCCAGGAATAGAGTAGCAGATCATGAGACACTATGTGAGTGACAGGAAATGAACCTATGTTCTCTTTGAGGACAACATCTAGTTAGGTTACTGGAGCTGTGATGAAACAGCCATGACCAAAGTAACTTGGAGAGAAAAGGATTTATTTCACCTTGCACTTCCAGATAACAGGTCCATCACTGAGAGAAGTCAGGACTGGCACTCACACAGGGCAGGAACCTGGAGGCAGGAGCTGATGCAGAGGCCATGGAGGGATGCTACTTTCTGGCTTGCTCCTCACAGCTTACTCAACCTGCTTTCTTATAGAACCCACAGCAGGCTGGGCCCTCCCCCACCAATCACTAAGAAAATGACCTACAGCTGTGTCTTAGGGTGGCATTTTCTCACTTGAGGCTCCCTCCTTTCAGATGACTCTTCCTTGTATCACATTGACATAAAACCAGCCAGCACAAACAAGAAGTGCTCTCAACCACTGACCCATCTCTCCAGCTCTAAGATACAACGTTTTTAAAGACTGTGTCCTGGGTGTAGCTGTACACAGTCACCTTGAAAGTACTAGGCCTTTGACCCTCCCACGCCTGTGCAGCCAGTTGGCTCTTTGTTCATTATGTGAACACCCCAAAGATTCTGAGCATCCTGGATCATTCCAGGCTTTGTCTTGCATTCTGGGCATGAGCCAAAATTAAGTATATTTAAAATGTCCACTAGTCTTCACGTACAAACATTTTAAATCATTTGTACTGTACACAGTATGGATGGATGTCCTACTGTGTGAAGAACATGTTTTTCTGTGGCTAGTACACTAAATAAGAATGCCCTGGAGGCCCGAGGTTAGCTCATTCTACAATGTGTCCCTAAATATTCATAAAGGCCTGGCTTCCATCACCAGCAATACCAACAAAACTAAACAAGAAGAGCTGATGCATGGGGCTCAGTTGATAAAGTGCTTGCCTAGCATGCATAGGGTTGTGAGTTCAATTCCCAGCACTACATGTACTGGCCAAGGGGATGCAGTGACACTACGCTGAGTGGAAGGAAGCTCCTCAAGGTATGAGTGGGAGGCCTGCCTGAGACAAGGAATTCTATCTCCTCAAACAAAATAAAGGTCTCTCTAGAAAATAGTCACTATGTTGTTGACATCCGACATCATTCGTTGGATATGAATGCAGATGAGAAATGAATTAGGAACTGTGAACTAATGGAGCAATATTTGCCATTTAAAAACATTTGTTATTAAAAATATCTGTAGAAAGGTTAAAACTCAATCTCTGGATTGATGTTTATATAGCCTTGCTTATTAGAAGTCTCCATTTCAGAGCATGCTTAAGAGACTCCACAGTTTGCTAATGGTGATTTAATGTCGCATAATGTGAAAAAATTGGTTAATGGAAATTTATTTTAGTATTCCCCTGATAAGACAATTAATCACTTAAATCAACTGTATGTTCCAGCCATGTCAGTAACTAAATTGTGCCCTGCTATGGTGGTTACAAGATACTCACACAGCTACCACTTAACTGCCCCAGAGGAAGGCAAACTCATCGCTAAATACAGATACAAAGAGAAGTACTATTAAGAACAGACATATAGCAAATAGGAAACATTGCTCGATATACTGGATAAAAGAAATGAACACTGCAGGTTTGGTTTTCCCAGTGGGGGAAGAAGAACTAAAATTACCATCAAATAAGAAGAAAAGACAGGGCAGATTTCACAGTTCACTGGTAAAAAAATGTACAGAACTTACCTAAAGCCGTTGTGTGGTACTTCTAAACATAACGATGTGGGGTGAACTCTTACCTAATTATAGCGCTTTAATTTAGGATGACAGTTACTAAAATAAATGTATTTTTTATTATAGATAACATTGTAGCCTGTGACTGACTGCAGATTAACAGAATGGTTGACACCAGATGGCAGGGGTTTAGGGTGTGCAAGTAATACCAATGAGACCCGGGTGAGTCTTCAGAGAAGACAAAGTTCATTTGGGGTGAGCCACAAGGAGGCAGCAGAGACAAATATCCCTAGAACACAGCCTGCACCCTGGAGGAAGTGGGCAGCACAATTCTATGGACTGGCTTTGGTGGGCTGACATTCCATAATTTTGCCCAGGTCATAAGAATCACCTGAAAGCCTTTCTTGTTCACAAGCTTTAGGACTTGAGATTTGCTTGGTGGTGGTGAGTCAGCTTAACCCCAGAACAGCTGAGTCCCTGTGGTTGGCATCATCACCCTGCATAAATGGGTTTACAGCCTGAGCCTTCCTGCAACCCCAGAGACCTTTGGTGCTGAAGCTGTTGAGGAGAAAGCACAGGGGAAGGTAAAAGATGCTTAGAGACCCCACCAAAGGTCCAAGGCCAAGTTTGGCAAGTGTGTGTGTGTGTGTGTGTGTGTGTGTGTGTGTGTGTGTATGTGTATGTGTGTGTGTGTAAGAGTGTGTGTGTGAGTGTATATGTGTGTGTGAGTGTGAGTGTGTGTGTGTTTGTGTATGTGTGTATGTGTGTATGTGTGAGAGTGTGTGTGTATGTGTGTGAGTGTGGGTGTGGGTGTGTGTATGTGTGAGTGTGTGTGTATGTGTGTGTGAGTGTGTATGTGTGTGACTGTGTGTGTATGTGTGAATGTATGTGTATGTGTGTGTGAGTGTGAGTGTGTGTGAGTGTGTATGCATGTGTGTGTGTATGTGTATGTGAGTGTGTATGCATGTGTGTGTGAGTGTGCATGTGTGTGAGTGTATGTGTGTGAGTGTGTATGTGTGTCTGAGTGTGTGTGAGTGTGTGTGTATGTGTGAGTGTGTGTGTGAGTGTGAGTGTGTATTCATGTGTCTGTGAGTGTGTGTGTATGTGTGAGTGTGTGTTTATGTGTATGTGTGTGAGTGTGTGTGAGTGTGTGTTTGTGAGTGTGTACGCATGTGTGTTTGTGAGTGTGTATATGTGTGAGTGTGTATGCATGTGTGTGTGTGTATGTGTATGAGTGGACAACTATTTTTAAGTCTACATGCAGTAGGGGATAGAATCTGAACCAGTGATCAAGAGACAAAGGAAATACACAATACAGACACAGAAACACCCAGCCTCTAGTGCAGGTTGGCCAGTAAGCCAGCTCTTTGGAAACCCCAGAAAAGTCAATATTTTCAATGAATGTTAAGTTCCAGGAAAACAGGCCTAGGCATCTGCAACCAGTGTTCTCACCAAAGGTGTTATCTATGGCAAAGCTGGTATGGGCTAAGCGGGTCATGCCCAGCTATGTGACCTTCATGGTTTGTGATTTATCATTTAAAGAAAGCTGGAATCGCTGCACACTCTTCTTTGTTGATGCCCATTATTCCCCATTTCAACTATTCTACCCAATAGTCCCCTGCTGTTCTCACTACACTCTGTGTGTGTGTGTGTGAGTGTGTGTGTGTTTGTATGTGTGTATATGAGTGTGTGTTTTTTGTATTGTACGTTGTTTGTGTATGTTTGTGTGTGTGTTGTTTGTGTGTATATATGTGTGTTATTTGTGTGTGTGTATGTGTGAGTATGTTATTTGTGTGTGTGTGAGTTGTGTGAGTGTATATGTGTGTGTGTGAGTGTGTGTTTATATGTGTGTGTGAGTGTATATGAGTGTGTGTGTATGTGTGTGTGTATATGAGTATATGTGTTGTTTGTATGTGTGTGTTTGTGTATGTTTGTGTGTGTTATTTGTTTGTGTGTATGTGTGAATGTGTTGTTTGTGTGTATATGTGTGTATGAGTTGTGTGTGTGTATGTGTGAGTGTGTGTGTGTTTGTATGTGTGTATATGAGTGTGTGTTGTTTGTATTGTGTGTTGTTTGTATATGTTTGTGTGTGTGTGTTGTTTGTGTGTATATATGTGTGTTATTTGTGTGTGTGTATGTGTGAGTGTGTTGTTTGTGTGTGTATGTGTGTGTGAGTTGTGTGAATGTATATGTATGTGTGTGTATGTGTGAGTGTATGTGTGTGTATGTGTGTATGGCTCTGTGTGTGAGTGTGTGTTGTACCAAAGGTAGGGGCCTGCTTCTGAGGCCTGGGTCTCTCTCTCTCTCCCTGGTGCTAACCTAAAGCTGTATGGCGCAATAGTTAAAAAGGAGATGATGTATAAATGAGATTTCTTTTTATTGATTTAAGTTTTATTGCATTATGATGAGAAAAGATACATGATTTCAATTTATCTGAATTTGTTAACATTTAAAAACATATTTTAAGTAAGTAGAGTTAAATCACATTCTTATTTCTCTTTTGTACCCCAATTCCTCTTAGAGACCCCCCTTCAATACCCACAACACCTTTTTTGTCATATTCTTTAAAATTTATAAAATATTATAACAATAAAAATGAGTATTATAAAAGTTGTTTGATATAAAACAATAATCAATTTAACAGTCTTATGTAGATGCTTGTCTACAGCAAAACTGAAAATAGATATGTTTTTCTCAATATAAATTTTAAATAACTCCAAACATATTAACTGTATATTTTAAAATAACGCATCACTACTAGTAATTTTTAAATGAACATAGATATATGAAGTCTTTTTGTTTGTTTGCTTTGTATATAGTAGAGCTTAAAATCTTGGCTCTTACTGTGGTACAAGGCCAAAGGGAAGAATAATTTTTAGACATTGGATTTCATTGTAATAAGGCTGTATTTCAATGACCCTCACATCACCAAAGGTTTTTACCTCCATCGTAGCTAAGCTGAGAGTTGACAATTCTGCTGTGCCAAGGAATGAATTGTAGGCACGATTTTTGGATACAGACTTCCTGCTATGGTCAGAGCTATTTGACTTGAGTGAGTGACTTTATTCTCAGCCCACAGAGAACAGGTTACATTCGTTTAAGAAATGGTGTAGGTATTAAGATATTTTATTGTAGGAAGGAGAAAATAGGCCAGTCAAGTAGAGAGAAGGAAAGGAGAGGAAGGAGAGAGAGAAAGAAAGGAGGAAGAAAGCAAGAGAGGAAGAAGGCAAGAGGTAGAACAAAGAGCAGGAAAGAGAGAAGAGAGAGAGTAGGAGAGGGAGAGCAGAAAGGAAACAAAGAGTGAGAGAGTTTGAGAGTGAGAGAGTGAGAGAGGGAAGAGTAAGAGAGTGAGGGGGGACAAACTGCCACTCCCTTATATTGTATGGGGCATGGCATGTCTGGATTGTGGTCAGATGACGGGGTGTAGGGTCCAACTAGAAAGCTGGGACCTTAGGGCATTGTCTGCCTGATAGTGCACACATCTCCTGCAGGGGCAGCTGTGAATGGTTGTGACTGAAACAGGAACCAAAGACTAAAGAGTTATGGCCAAGTTCCTTCCACCCTCTGCAAGCAGAAATTGCCCACAGAGGTCCAGGGCTCAAAGCCAAATACTCGACTGAGCTTAAGTTACCTGAGCAGACCACTGCCCCACACTGCCCCACAAGTGGTGTGTGTGTGTGTGTGTGTGTGTGTGTGTGTGTGTGTGTGTGAATATACATGTTTCCATGTGACATAAAACACATAGCCCTTCCTCTTCATTCCCTACATAGAAGCATGATCATGCTCCAACTGACCATGGGACACTCTCATGACTGGAGCTTACTGAGAGTGTTTCAGGAGAGACTTCCTTGGTGGCTCTCCTCACCCCTCTGTCTAATACCTAATCTTGGGGGTTTAAAGGACCTATCAGAGGTCACTGAGTGATCATTTTAAGATCCCACCAGCATTACCAGCTCTTATCACTAGGATAAGATGCAAACATTCTTGCTATCTAGCCTAATCCTGTGTTAATGATGGAGATACTGATGGCTCCAAGCACAGAGGCAGAAGGGAAGCACTTAGCAACAGGCTATTGCCAGAGTTGGTTTGCCTTTTGTCCCCTTGTGGTGTCCCCTTCATTGCCTCTGTAGCAATAGCACAATAGATACTCCCAGACATTTGATGGTAAGGTGCTGACGTGAAGCCTCTGAATGGAGATGTCAGTGTTACAGAGGCAGAAGCCATGCTTCCGCACACTCACAATGCAACACTCACCAGAAACAAATGCTGAGAGTTATGCTCAGCCCTCTCCAAGTCTCACTCTCCGTCATCAAAGCCACCATTGGAGCGTGTGAAATCTAAGTCAGTATTGCATGGAGTGCCAAGGGACTGCTCCTTCATAATCCTTGCCAAGAAAGCTCCTCAGCACAGCCATAGTTCCATAGCCCTGGCTCTTGCAGAAGCTATGGGGTAGCTATGTCTTAGAATATGACCCCTGGATTGGATCTGTCTGATCACACAAATAACACACATATATATACACTCCATTATTAACCAGAGGTTACACACACTCAGCAAGAATATTAGAAGAGTTGATCCTATCTTGTAACATGTGATTCCATTCACTATACTATTCAACACACCATATACACAGAGAGAGAGAGAGAGAGACAGAGAGAGAGACAGAGACAGAGAACATGTGAATATTTTCTTTGTTTCCCTCAAATAATACTGTCGAAAACAACAATAAAACAAAACATCTGGAGGATGTGTGAAAACAACTCAAGTTATGTATTCAACAAATTGTCTTCAAAATAGGTATGAAATGAAGGCTGTCCTGGATAAAAGCTCCTGGCTAAAGAAAAGAAAGGGGTTCCTCATCTGTGCCAGTACCCACAGCAGAAATGCAGACAGCAAAAATATAGCTGGAGTACAGCTCAGAGGTGGAGCTCACACTTGTGAAACACACGATTCAACACACACACACACAGAGACTGAGAGACAGAGACAGACAGACACAGAGAGAGAGAGACTGAAGGTGGGAGGGAATGAGAAAAGAAGGGAGAGAGGCAGAGGGAGGGATGGAGGGATGGAGGACAAAGAGATGGAGGGACTGAGAGAGAGAGGGACAGAGGGAGAGAAAAACACAGAAGAATGTAAAGTTCCTAGGTCAGGTAAACATACAGAAACTGAAACAGTCTGACTATTACAGTGATGAACCAGTCACAATAGTTAGTCACCTCAGGCAATCGGTGCTTCTTGCCCATATGCTACCAGGATGCTAGATTCTCCCTTTTGCTTCCGAGCTCTCTGCCCTTTCCCCTTGACATTTTCTGGACTTCTCTGGCATTCTTGATTTCCCTGTGTTCAAGTAAACCAAAATTGGGTCTCCACAGGACACTCTCTCTTTGGTAAGCCCAGAGTCCCATGACTTCAAGAGTCCTGTCCACACCGGCAGCTCCTATTCCCCTCAGGTCCTAACTTCTCTCTTATATTCAGCTGGCCAGTGATCTTCTCAACAAGTGAAAACAATGGACAGCAGCATCGGTTCCCTCGCTGTGAGGAGCTCTGGCTGGTTCCCTTGCCGTGGGGTACTGCAGTCATTCAGAGTGTGCCAGTGATCTTCTCAACAAGTGAAAACAATGGACAGCAGCACCGGTTCCCTCGCTGTGAGGAGCTCTGGCTGGTTCCCTTGCCGTGGGGTACTGCAGTCATTCAGAGTGTGCCCATCCCTTCCCTTGTGAGACCCTCCCGTCTCCTATTTTATCCTCAGCCCATATGACCTCAGGATAAATACTAAGAGTGCACTGGGCAATGCTCACATACAGTTACTGAAAGTTAAACACATGCTATTTTCTAGAGCAGATCACTCAAGCTAGTCATTCTATTTTTTGTAGAAATAATCCAGAAATTAATTCAAGGCCTCCCACATCTACTCTGGCCCTGGATCAGCAAGGAGGCAGAGTCCAAAGAGGCACCATACTTCAGAACGGGAAGGACAGAGCTCTAGATGCAAGCAAGGTGATGTCTATTCCAACATGGATTTATCAAGTCTTCCTTATTCCCTGTCATTCAGAAGACTGAACACTTTAGAGCAGTTAGTTCCCCTCTCTAGGTCTTTTCTTCTGTAGGGTTTAATTGGTAGATATCAACAACTTCCAGAGAATTTGATGCTTTTTATTTGTTTGGATTGATCTTTTTCCCTCAATGTTCGATGCCATATTGGCACAATCAATGAATATATTGATCAGTTACATCTCTGTGGGATTTTGTACACTTGGGATAGCACAAGGAAAAAAAGCAAAGAATAAATTATAAGAATTTTAACCATATTAAAAATACCTTACTCTTCGCCAAGTTCCAAGTGGGGCTGAAGATGGCCTGGTGGTATCAGAACTTACCTGGTCGGATTTGATTCTAAGCAATAATTTAAAAAATAATGAAAGCAGAGCAACATTCATCCTCACATTCCTTTCCTTCCCTCATCTCAATGACAAATAGCTGGAGAAATCAAGAGGGATCAGTATTTCCTCATGTGGGCATTCCATAAAGACCAAAGAAACCAAATAGTACTGTGGAGAATAGTCGCCAACACGTGTGAAGAACTGCATGGAGCAATCCATGTAGTTTTGCATTTATTAAGTAAAGCAGTCTTTGGAATATAGCAAGAAGAGTTAAATCTGTGCACGAGTTGTTTTCTTGCCTCTTGTGTAATTTTGAAAGCTCACAGTGTAAGGCAGACCATTTGATTATCAATATTAACTTACAGTATTTCTTTAGAAATCAATGGTTGTGATTCTTCACAGAATGTAATTTTTGCGTGTGTACAAATGATATATATTGATTTATACATTTTCTAGAATACAGATGCCAAAGAGATGAGTGTGATGATGTTACACAAAATAATTGGATTTAAATGATCTGAATAAAAAAGATCCTTTGCAGAGTAAAGGGTTTACCAGCCAATACTTTTGAGGTAACATGCTCTGCAGGAACTTCGCATTCCTTTTGAGGATTGTGACTGTCCCCTTAACTCTGGCCTGCGGTGCTCCTGAGTTCTTCAGTCTTTCTCTTTCTCTTTCTTACATTTTGGTCTTGTGCCTGCTTGCACACAAACCTCTCTTCCAAGAAACCTAAATATGCCTTGGAATTAGTAGGGAACTACTCTGTAGTATTTCTTTTCTTTTACTCTCATAAGCATTAAAGGACCCTCTCAGCAAACAATGTAATTAAAACAGCTGTCCAGGAGATGGTGCTGTGTGACCCCAGAACTACAGTTGAGCAGTTCTCATGGGAAGAAAATTACTGGACGTTCTAATTCTACAATTTTGACTGTTTCAGTTTTTCCATGCATAAAGATGCCTCTCCAAGCCACTTCCCCAAATATTCTCACATTGATCTATCTTACCCACTTGGCAGGGCTTCCCAAGCACCGCATTACAAACTAAAGAGTTTAAAACAACAGTCAAAAATGCAAAGCAGTTAGAATCCCAAGATCAAGACGTTGGAAGATGATGATCCTATGGGCTGGTCCAGAGAAAGGGATTCCCCTGCCTCTTCAGATTCTGTAGCCTTGAGATCCTTAGTTCATGGCAGCATCTCTAGCTGCCTTCCTAGGTCTGTCTTTAACTTTGTCCTCCTTGTGACACACGCCCCCTTCCTTTGTCCCTCATTTCAATGAGGACCACTCCAGTGAACTCATCTTAGGTGGAATCCAGATGCAAAGACTTAGTTTCCAAGTAGTAAACATAAGTAGTAGAATGGTCGGACTACTAAAGTCAGGACTGCAGCCTGCCTTTGGGCGACTACAGTTAAGCTGTGGAAATAGTGTATACCATTTTCCCCTACTGATCAGTGCTGATCGCCTCTAATAAGAAACCCAAGCACTTGGTGTTAGCTTTTAATAAAAGAACTGGATTTTCCTACCTTTCTTTTCCATTCTTCTATGCAGATTTGTGCATCATTTGACTGGTGTCTGAGCCTAATTACCACCCCTACTTGAACTCAACAAAGCCTCTTTTTAAATGTAAAGGATGAGGGGCTGCAGGTGCCTGAGCAGCTAGGAGTGCTGGTTATTCTTCCAGAGGCCCCAGGTTTGATTTCTAGTACGTACATGGTAGCTCAAGATGAACTATTGCTCTAGTTTCAGGGAATATTATCCACACCTCTGACCTCCACAAGGACCAGACACATATATGGTGCATAGACATACATGCAGGCAAAACACTATTCACAGAAAATAAAAAAAAAAAATTTACTTCAACATCAACAGAATAGAGTCAGTATCAACAAGTTAGGAGGGCAGTTTAGAGCTGCCATAACTAGCTTACAACACCAATGCTCATTGTCAATAAGAATAATAATGTGGAGCCGGGCAGTGGTGGTGAATGCCTTTAATCCCAGCACTGGGAGGCAAAAGCAGGCGGATTTCTGAGTTCGAGGCCAGCTTGGTCTAGAGAGTGAGTTCCAGGACAGCCAGGGCTATAGAGAGAAACCCTGTCTCGAAAAAACCAAAAAAAAATAAAAAATAATAAAAAATAAAAATAAATAAATAAAATAAATAAGAATTATAATGTGGGGGTGGGAGAAAAAAAGAATTATAATTGTTCTAGTTTGCTTTCCTTTGCTGTGCCAAAACACTGACCAAAATCAACCTGGGGGGGAAAGGCTTTATTTTGATTATTGGTTACAGTCCACCATCAAGTTCCAGAAGCCAAGGCAGGAAACTGGAGGGAGAAACCAGGAAAGGACACACCTGACTATCTTACTTCCTGCTTCTGCTCAGCTAGCTTCCTTTTTGAGCCTAAGACCCCTGCCCAAGGATGGCACTGTCACCAGTGAACTATGACCTACTCCACCAGTTATCAATCAAGAGAATGCCTTCAGACAAGCCCATATGCCAATCTGATGGAGGCAATTCCTCAGCCAAAGTTCCTTCTTTCTAGGTATGACTGGTTGACAAACAAGAATGGCCATCATATAATGCTTCATTATACAGCCTATACCGTGTTATAAGCCATTAAGGGCCACATGAATCCACACTCGTTGAAACAAAGAAATGTTACTGCTCCTAATACCTCTTTGTAGTTTATTTTTCCAAACAAGCCTTTGAAAAAGAGCCTATGTATCATGGCTGTCTAGTTTTAGTTATTAATATGGATAGCACAATATTAATACTAACAAAATGGCATTATTTATTGGTAGGTATTTTATTTGGAGTTGTTTGGAAGGCATTTCATTTGACAGTTTTTAAGGACTAAAATATGAATTCTTTGTTCTCTCACACATGAGCCCAGAGCTAGGAAGACAATCAAAGAAACACTATTGGCTCCTAATTAAAATCACTCAGTCCATAGCTATGGCTGGGTAAGATAAATAAAGCACGAAGAATGATAAATGGTGAGGTGAGAAGCCCTTGAAATGGTTGAAACCTGCCTGGCTTTGCTCTGTGTTTCCTTTTCCTTAGGTGAGGGAATGATACGGGTGGGAAAAAACCATTGACTTGTCTTGCTGAATCAGCACTTTGGACTTTAGTTCTTGAACAATGGCTATGAAAGCGGTGGTAAACCAGAGTTCCCTGGACTGAGTTGTTGTTCTGCAATGGTTTCATGTCCACATAAAATAGGTCAAGACCATCCTGAGCCTTGAAGAATTGCTTTGCAAATTGTCCATCTACCTATCTAAAACCTCAGAAAGTCTTATCAAGTATTATGGGCTATTTTCAAACACTGCCCCCTGAAACTCATATTTATGCCGATAAATATTGGTTTTTCTATCAACATTTAGCTGCAGCTGAAATTTAGGTTGTCAAAGAGCTTGAGATAAGAGAATTGATTTTTAAAAGGGGGCTTCACTCCCAATGAACACTGTTGGCTGTCTCCAGCAGCAAACAGGAAGCAAAACAAAACAGATTCACACAGCAACTGACAACTCAGAAAAAGAACTACAGAGAAATGGGGTGAGGAGAAAATATGTAAACACATTATTAAGTCAAAGACTCGTTTGTGAATGTGAAGCAGAGACAAGCTAAAACAGAATCTGGAACCCAGGAGTGAATAACTCACCAAAACTACTCTCATTGTCTCCATAACAGAGAAATCATGTCACATAACTATGTTAGAAAATAAGTGCTTGGTTCTTTAATTAAAATGAACATTTTCCAAAGGATATGATTATGGCAATTTCTTAAAATGTACTTTTAATAAATGAATGCCCTCTATACAGAGATGATGGTGGTGTCTTTGGTGTACCACACTGGAAGCATGCTCAGAATTGCTTTTCTACAGAGCTTCTGGAGATCCTGTCCTGAGTATTTCTAGTGTATGGGGTTGTTTATAACCATGGCAAAGAGTCTGAGCTTAATAGGATACAGGAATGGATTGCAGCGTTCACTAAGATGAATGTTGATGTTTCAATCTGCCATCCTGTTTACTAGGAACAGAGATTCTTGACTCCAGATGCAGATGCAAGGAAAGCAGTTCTCAGAACAAACCATGTCAGAGACTTACTTCCTACTCTTTTGGAGGAAGCTATCAAAGAACTGCCCTTTGGACCCAGAGAAGGACAACGTCATGGGAAAAAAAAAAAAAAAAACAAGCCTGTGCCTGAACAAGGAGAATGCTGGACCAGCACATGTGAGCACAGAGTGAGGAGGGCTGGGAGCTAAGGGAGAAGCTGGACCCCAGTGACCGTTTATCCCTCCAAAGTGGGAGTGTCTTAAGCTCTATGAGTACAGTCTGGTCCCCTGAGAAGTCACTGTGTAGACTTTCAAGCTATGTGACTGATCTGGAACTGTGAGCTGAAATAAACTCTTTCTTCCCTGAGCTGTGTTTGGTCAGTGTATTTAATCAAAGCATCAAAAACAAAACTAGAACATTCTGGAGGAATTCAAACAGACCCTGGGGGACCTGAGGAGCAAGGAAGGGCTGGTGAGGCAGGAGGGAGACAACTGCTTTTCTACTAGGAATCTGGCCATGGTATCCAGTATTACACTATATGAGAACACATTGACTTTTCCAGGCAAATAATTTTAATATCAACTTTTGGACCACAACCAGTTTTTCCCCCCCAAAGCTTATTTTGTTATTAAAGACAAGAGCACTAGCTTTAAAAAAATGTTTATAAAATTGTTGAGCATCTCTGCACTTCCCTGGTTCTGTCTAGAGGATAATTAGCAGTCAGTGGCAAGGAGCAGTAACATTATTAGTGGAAGTTGGCAGCAAAATCTCTCTCCCCCAAATGTAGAGTCAGTTGTATATTGTGCTATGAGTATGTGAGCCAAAGGAAAGACTAGATGAAGCCAAATGGGCTACTTTGTTCCAGGTTGCGCAAATCGGACCGGAAGGGACACATCTTGGAATAATCATGAAGCAAACTAGTTAAGGGAACATTTGTAAAGTATGAAGCTATTGGATGCTACGAGCTGAATTTTTATTTTTTAGCACAACAGCTGCCTACAGGTTCTAATAGCTGAAAATTGTCTACGCCAGCAGGGAAGTGAAGAAGCCAAGACGTCGCAGGAGCATGGAAAACGGTAGCTCACACACCTTCAAGTGTGCTTTGGTGTGCAGTCTATGCTTTTTGGCACCTGACTTACCCGGACAATTATGTTTGCTCACCACTGAAAATGCTCCCTGGGCTCTGATGAATGATGATGTGGCTGAGCCATTTAGAAACAGAATCAGCTGAGAAAGGCAATCCTTGAATTTAAAAAATGTGTTGTCATACTGTCGGGTACACACTGCCTAGCAATATTGAAAAGCAAATTGGACTATTGATAGGTGTCACCTTTTACCCCATAAAGAGAGTAAGCTGAGATGTAAAGAGAAACCTTAAGAAGTTTTTTGAAAAGTTCTTTTTTGCTCGACACTGCAAATGCTCACATATCCTAAATCCCCCCATGACACAGTCCTGTCCCCATTTTACACTCATACCTTCTCAGTAGGTTTCTGCATCCAGAGCAGAAGATTCTGTGCAATGAGGAGTAGGTAATGGGACATTGCAGAAAAGAAATAAACAAAGATAGTTGTTTAGTGAACTGGCTGCGATACGGCGGTGTCTGTTTTTATTCTTCCTTCAAGGAGCCAGATACTGGGTCGTGTCGTGACACTCGAAGACCTGCATGAGGTAATCAAGGGTGAGGGAACAGGAGAAACAAGAGGCCATTCACAAAAGGGAAGCAAGAAAGACTCTAATCTCATCCTCTGCTGCATAATGCTGTGCAATGCCCTTCTACAGTGTGCACATGTTGGGGGAAGGGGTGTGTGACTTTGCTCTAACCATACCATGGAGAGGTGATAGATGTGTGTGCTTAGGACGAAATGATTTCATCTCTTGTGACTGAAGTGGTAGTGGCCACCTTTTGTCAGTTCCTCAACATCTGATAGTTTTGAAGAAGGCCATGTGGGAAGCCCATGGTGGTGAGGAATCTGAGACAGTCCCCAGGAACTAGGGGTGAGGGGTGGGTAGGGGCAATTGCAAGCAGTTTGATGACCTCTATTCTACATTCCAAGCAGTGAATTCTGCCAGCAGAAGCAGATCTTGTGCCACTTGGCTCTCAGATGGTACTGTAGCACCAGCCAACACTAGATTATGACCTTAGGAGGAATGATGCAGTGAGCCCAGCTAAGTCACCAGATCTTCCGACACAAAAGGCTCAGATAGGTGGGAACTGTTTTAAACTCTTCTATCTGTAGTCACTTGTTACTCAGCAGTGGAAAACTAATGCAGAAAGAAATTCCAGCATTTAATAAATGTGCAGAAACAGGTGGTAAAGGGCCCAGAGCAGTGTTTCAAAAGTGGGTCTGGAGGAAGACACTTCAGTCAGTTTTTCTAGGCATATAGATTGGTTCTAGATAATATGATTTTAATATACACAAGTTCTAAGAATTTTTGCTTAAAAATATGTGTGTGACATGTAGAATTAATAAGGGTGTTTTGTTTTGCTGAGACAGGATTTCTCTGTGTAGCCCTGACTCTGTAGACCAGGCTGGCCTAAAACTTCTTTGTGTAACCCTGACTTTGTAGACCAGGCTAGCCTAAAAGTCAGACACTTGGTCTACGGAGACCACTGGAGACAGTGAGAGGCGCCTTACTCCTCTGCAGAGTTCTGAGGCAAATGCTTCCTGGCTGGCAATGACATGAAGTGGCTCCTACATCATTAAAATTGGTTCTCTAGTCTCAGTGTCAATAATCCCTAGTGACTATAACTGAGGCATATGGCAGTGGATAAGTGTCAAAGACATGAATGTGGTGTGACAGTAACAGATGACAGGAGCTGTGGCACTTAATTAGACATGATGGGATAAATTGATGGGCAGTACATTAGAGAGTCAATTGATTTGTTTAACTATATAATCTCTCGGCTGTTCATGGGAATCTCCGTAACGAGCCTGTAAGGTCCCTCACCTAATAATACAACTGAATTTGGTTGCAAACATTGGTGGTTTGCATTGGTGGCAAGGATAGTTAACCCTGGTCATTATGATTCAGAAAACCTGTAAGAGGCCATGGTAGGGAGTCTTTCAAGAAGGGACTATAACACAGGTGAGGCAGGGGGCGGATTACATGGCTGAGGGATGGGGAGCAGGGTAAAGGAGGAAGTATAATGGCAATGAAAGACATTTGGAAAAGCCACACTCGCCACACTAGATCCTTCCTAAAACATGTACAGAAAGAGAGAAGGTAAGACCATCCCTCTTCTACTACAGTCTAGGAAAAGAAAGCTCAGAGATGGGAATTTATTACCTTGTTGGATGACAACCCCTAAACCCCCTAACTTGACAGGGTAATGCCTACTCTCTAGAACTTAATGGTAAGATCCTATCACTGAAGTCACCAAATACTTGAGTCACTGAATGTGGAAAAATCAAGTTGGTGCAGGTGTGGAAAAGTCTTTAGTGCCAACTAGCTTGTATAGAGCTGGAAGTGATGCTCATGCTACAAGGAGAGAAAAGTAATCAGTCATTGTATCCATCTATGAACTGTGTCAGATACAACAAGGACTGGCTTGGGAAGATACGTTCTCTAATGCAGTCGCGGTATAGATAGTCAAGAGTTACCAGCTACATTGTGTGTTAAAGCCTGTGCCACAAGATGGAAATCATTCCTGAAACTATAACAGGGGCCAAGAACTTATAGCTAAGGAGGTCACAGGCTCTAGGCAAAAGCCTACTGCAAGTATTCTGCTAAACAGATGTAGAATTAAACAAATTCTAAAGATACATCACTGTACCTACCTGTAGATTATTGCATCTCTCAACAATAATCAGAGAAACGTTTCACTGCAGCAGATAACAATCAACAGAAAGTCCCACAACTGGTCAATGCACACAGAAAGACAGACTGTGGAACGCTAAGCTCTGAGTGGAACCTTTAAGCCACAACCACTATTCTCAAGGCTCGGAGGTCATTGTAAAAGAGCAGGTAGGAAGATTATAAGAGTTTGAGTCAGAGGATAACTACAGCCAAACCATTTTCTGGATACAACAGTGCAATGGCACACAAGAACTTGTGATGGCATACACAAGACCTGTGCCAACGTCAAGTGAGACAAATTCTCAGCATGCTTGGCAGGGGTGAGCATAAAACCCCACTCCTAGTTAAGGAACTCTTGGCAATGGATGACTCCTGGGGGACAGAGAGTCAGGTTTGTTTAGGGATTATGGGTTTTAGAGGCTACCAGGGCCTTAGTAGATGGTCCCACACCCACACAAACCCTGCTGGCACTCAGCACACTTGGTGAGCTTAAACAAACAACAAAAAAGGTAACGCATAAAATTGGGAGAGGATACTGGTGGTGGAGACGGGAAAAGAGAGGAGTTAATGAAAACAGAACAGGAGAGAAAAACAATATCCATCCAGCATTGATCCTAACAGAAGAAAGCTGAAATCCTACACAGAAAAACTTGATAAGCCCCTGTAGACAAAGCATGAGAAGAACCTGTGGAACTAGGGCACTGGCTCATTGTCTCTCCTGTAGACATGCTTTAGAAGCCCGCTGCTCTCCGGTCACTTCAGCCAAGTAAAGGTCAACATTTTCTTGACCTTCTACAATGAGTGACTGTGTACTGCACATGCAGATCAAGTATTGAGATTTTCCTTCCGTGCCAAGCTCTGCCATCGCAGGTTCCGATTTCTCTGACATGTCTTTTAATTGTACCTGTGTATTCATGAGGTGTTGTTTGTGGCAAGCAGGCCAAGAAGGAAACATTCTGCACAGATTACACTTTATTGCCACAAGCTAGACTGAGATTCTGGTCCATGACAGTCCAATCAAGAAAGGGAATGGCAAAGAAAACCAATAAATCTTGCCGGGCACCATCCTTGGAAGGAAAGGAGGCACAAGACAAAAGCTTGTACTGATTTACGATGCATGGGTAAAGAATCTGCTTTCAGGAAATGAATAATAATAAAGACCAGTGGCTAGAGAGATGGAGAAGAGGCTTGGAGAAGGGTACCTAGTGCAGGAGCAGAGAGAAAAGCTATTTATGTCATATGGATATTCACGTCTGAACATCTATCTACAGGAGATGGGTAGACATGATAACTTATCCCAAAGCTGCAATCAGGTCCTCCCAGGCCTCCATTCTGTTGCCACATTAGCCCGTGTTCAGTAATTCTGTGCTAGATGCCACATAGCACTAAAACGGTTAAGCCCAGGCCTTAACCAGTGACCAAATGCTGGGTAGCTCAACAACACCGATGGGAGTCACTTTCCTCACTGATTGACCATATGCCTGACAAGAAGCAACTTACAGAAAGAGGGGGACTTTATTTAATTTGCAGTTTGAGGGTGTGGTGCATCATGGCAGGGGAGGCATGCTGGGAGACTAGTTGGCATCTGTGGTGGCAGGAGGGAGAGGGGGGCTGTTCGCTTATGTCTTTACAAACCAGCAAACAAAGATGAGAGCAGAAGTAGGCTGGACTGTGAGCCCCATGTCACATCCCATATAGCTTCAGGTCCTCCAACCAGCTCAATCTTCCAAACATTCTACAAGCTCTCCAAATAGTAACCAAGTGTTCAAATATAAGAGACTGTTGGGGCTACTCTGCATCCAAACCATATCACTGTATTTCCATTATCTGTGGGTGGCAGTGAAGGGGCCATACCTGTAAGTACAGGGGGAATTTTGTAGATTCTGTGCTGTAGGCTTAGGGAGAACCCTCTGATTGGTAGTAATCTATGAACACTGAGATAGAAGAGGCATTGGAGAAAAGGGACTTGATAGAACAGTTATCATGACAGGGAGTTTAGAAGATAGATGGCTTTAACCAGAAGCATAATTGGACTCTAAGGGTTTTAAATGCTAAGAACATAGAGCTGGCTGGTTATAGAATAGGGGGTGAATCTAGGAAGAGGTGGTGTGGTAATAATGATCAAAATATAACGTATGAAATTCTCAATGGATTGTAGGAGCAGAGGAGTCAAGAACACCATAAGAAAACCCACAGAATCAACTAACCTGGGCTTACGGGGCCTTATAGAGATTGAACTGACAACTAGAGGACCTATGTGGGGCTGACATAGGCTCTCTGCATATAAGTAAATTATGGTTGTGTAGCTTGATCTTCTTGTGGGACTCCTAACAGTGGGAGCAGCAACTGTCTTGGACCCTTTTGCTAGTTTTGGGAACACCCTTCCTCACACTGGGCTGCCTCGTGAGGCTTTAAATTGAAAGGAGCCCTGTCTTAATGCAACTTGGTATGCCATGTTTGGTTGATATCCATGGGAGGACTGCCTTTTTCTGAAGAGAAATGGAGGAGTGATGAGGGAGTGCAGAGGGGAAGCAGAGGTGGAAGGACTGGGAGGGGAAACTTCAGACAGGATGTAAAATAATAGTAACAATAGTTATTATTATGATTATTGCTATTATTATTATTATTATTATTATTATTATTATTATTATTATTATTATTATTTGGGAAAAAGGTCTACGTCCTTGGTTTTAGTGTACAACCCAGTTCTTCTACATTACGTTGATATGTGGTGAAGTGAGACAGACTACCCTCAGTTCATACATGGTATCCAGGGAATATGGCTAGGACACAGGCCAAAGAGATGGTAGGACATTCCTACTGAGGGGAGGTTTGGAAAAGAGTGTAAGTTTCTGAGCAAAGAGAAGCCTCCCGGCAGAGCCTAAAACAAACTTTTGTGTCCTGAAAGCAGAAGCTGTAGGGAGAGCTATGGGCAGATCAGGGTGAGTCCAAAGGAGGTCCTGAGGGATGAAGATAGGTCGCTTTAAGATTCTGAACACTGTCCCTGCTGAATAGAGACATGGCATTTATGCCAAACTATTGCGATCACCGAGATTTTGAAATAGTCAGATCAAGTTACAAAGAAATGAATTCAGAAGACTAACAGTTGAGAGAGATTAAACACAGACAGTTTTGAGATTGCTGAGCCATTTGGAGTTGACTCAGATTCCTGGAAAGATGCTAAGTGATGCTGAGTAGCCTGTGGACTGCTAACATCCACGGACTCCTCGCCAAAGCCAGAGATGGAGATACACTGTGTCTGCACAGTCACACGTCATCAGAGCACAAGAGAATCAACTCTTACACTATTCGTATTTACAAGTGATAGAACTGCCTTAATTAAACCCAAGTCGTTTCTCCAAGAAGTTGAGGCTGTGGGGCACCAAATGCTGAAGTCTTGCAGGTACCACGGTTTCTCACATCTGAAAAGTTAAGCATAAGTGTGGCTGGAAAGTCCACACTGATGCCATTGGAATTCCTGCTAGCTAAAGTCCCAGAGGTGATACGGTCTGAGGAGTTTCATGAAAAGATTAATGTGGCGAGAAGGAAAGCCAGTTGCTACCAGGGATGGCCCTGAAATCCGAATGGAAGCCAATTAACACGAGGCTACACCGGATGGCACCAAAATCTGAACTTCCGTTTTCTCAGAGCCTGAAGATTTTTAGCACTGGATCTTAAAGAGGGAGCTGGGAAGTCATAAGGACTGGGGTTATTTCAATGTAGCTGCTCTCCTATTAAGGAGATACAAAGAGAGACTTATGAAAAATGCAGCCAAAGGAATGCTTACCCGCACACTAGAGGGGAAGGCCTCAGAGACCCCCAGACTAACAATGTCTTTATCTTGGATTTTCAGCTTCCAGAATCAGGAAGAAAACTTTCCAAGCCACCAGTCTGCAGGACTCTGGTACAGCCATGTAGTAAACTCACAAACAGCAAAGGTCAGACCGCTGAGATTAAAGGATGCTTTGGCTTGCAGGTGAGATGAGTATAGAGAAGACATGAAAGTGGGGATGTGTTTCTTAGATAAGCTCAGCTAGTCTTGCACACAGAGGTGAGAAGAGGGAGAACCCAGAGGGTTGGTAAGCTTGGAGATTCTGAAGCCAGATGGAAGGAGGAGAAAAGGAGATCATGCCATCACACACAGGATTAGGAACACCCACAGAGCACCCGTGGAGGGGGCTATGCGGGACACTACATTTGAAATGCTGTGAGTGATCCATGTGGAGAGTGGCCCCCAAGCAGATCCGAGGATGATGGCCCTGTCTTCCTGCTTCTCATAAAGTGACTTCATGTGGGGACCGAGGGCAGCAGAATTAGCAGAAACCCAGGAGAGAAGAATGCAGAGTTGTAGATGGTAAATAGTTTTATTTTCAAGGCTCAGGCTGCAGTCTGGCAATGATTGCTATACTCCATGTAAGGAATTGTTAGTAGTTCGTAGGCATACTCACCAGAGACACACAACTAATCTGAAGCCTGGAGATGACGCTTCTTTCTTGTATGACACAAGCGTGCCACCACTGCATGTTCCTGTGCTTTCACTTCTTTTTCTGTGAAATAGAGAATGTATTGCTCTCTGCCTCAAAGGTGTTTGTGATGGATAAGTGGGAGTTAGATGCTTGAGTAAAGGCATGGATAAGTTAGTTACTTTTATCATCACCATCACCACCATCATCCATAGAATGGTTCCAGATTCATAGGAGAGTTATGGATTGCGACTTGTCATACAGCTATTTGCTATGCAAAAGAAAGGCTGTCTCCTGTAAGAGCATCTGTGAAGATCACAGAACCATCAACAAAATACAGCAAAGGGTAGGGGTCTGTTTATTGAAATAATGTATACAGGGTTGTCTCAGAAAAAACCCTTAGACACTTTCAACACAGTGTTATCATAATAACAGGAAACAGGGAGTGTTGCTTTAAGAAAGAAGTCGACATCCTCCATTCTAGATGGTGTTCAGAAGACCTGGATGCCTGTAGACACACACACTACAGTCTGGGCTCAGGAGGTTTCAGACAGGAACTAAGGAGAAAGGTTCTTCAGAAGAGTGACAGTAATGAGGGAGGTAGTTCAGCCACTTCATTACACAACTCCCTCTTCATTTTACATGGCTGAAGGAAACTGCCCGCCATTACTGTCCGATTAAAAAAAAAAGATGAGTATTCTACTTCTGGGATGTTTCCTCAGATCTTCAAAATCATTGCTAGTTACACACCCCTGAACAGGTGCAATTTCCTAAAATCCCAACCAATTACTGATACATGCCCTTCCCCTGGGGTAGCTCCCCACCTGAGGACCCCACGGCGCATCTCCTGGAGCTGCATATGCATAACAACATGCAAAGGCATGCTCACGTAGCTCATCATATAGCCTGATTATAGAACTTGATTATTATGGAAGATGGAGATAGCAAGATGTGTGGTGCTTGCATCCAGACTCCGATAGAAAGTCTGGGTGGCCAGGAAATGCATAGCAGAATGAATTCCCACTTGGGAGCCTTTGAGAAAACTGCTTATGAAGCTTTGAAAGTGAAGGATAAATGACAGAGAAGGTCTCAAGATGTTGAACACCCCAAGAATGTGTGATGTCTGCTGAAGCAACCTATAGGCACCCTACTGGACGTAGATCAAGAGAGATACCATATGGGCTATACATTTCAGGATTGTAGTGTGAGCTAACTAAGTCCATTGGACTTCTACCATGTGAGGTAAGCACTGGAAATGGAGTTTTGAGAATGTGTTTGCCCTGCTGGGTTTTAATCTTGTTTTGGTCCAACCTCTCTTGTTGTGACTCTATTTGTCTCTCAGGAATGGGCATGTTTAGTGTGCACACTGCATATTAGAAATGTAACTCTCTGATCTTCACAGTCACTCACAGCTTAGAGGGTGCCTTGAGTCTCAGTAAACACACACACACACACACACACACAGAGAGAGAGAGAGAGAGAGAGAGAGAGAGAGAGAGAGAGAGAGAGAGAGAGAGAGTTTTTTTCAAGTTTTGAGACTATTAAAGCTTCAGGGACTTGTGAAATTCAACCAAACTCACTGTGTATTATTCGACGGCCTTTGAGGGACAGGGGCAGGGTGTGATGATTATCACCTGACTGTCACATAGGCTCACAGTTTGGAGCACTTAATCTCTGACTTGTGGCACTATTTTGAAGGCTTGGAACCTTTACGGGGAGCAACCTGGCTCTCACGGGTTCATCCCATGGTTAGGCCTCTAAGTGCTACTCTGTCCCCAAGTTCTCCTGCTCCTTTTGATGCTATAAGTAAGGTGTCTCTGTCACAACCCTCTTACATCCTGGGAGGAACGCTTCTGACACCACAAATGAAAACCTTCTGAAACCGTAAGAAAACTAAACCTTTCTTCTCTACATTCCTTCTTCCCGGTGTTGCTTCATTGGGCTGAGAGAATGAACTAGCACGGCACTCCTGCTGCCCAGGGCTCAGGCCTGTCTCTTCACTCTCTTCTGAGTTGTTCCCATCCACGTTGCCAAGATGCTTTACAATGTGGCTCTTGGCTGCATGCTCCCGACAACCATTGTTCAATTTCTCCTATAAGCCAGGCCTTTTCTATATGCTCTCTGCCAGGTCTTTTAGCTTCCTCATGTTCCACACTCCCTGGTGAACTCTAAACAACAACAAAAAAAAAAGTTTTGTAATTACTTTAGTTAATTTATTTGGCTTACATTTTCTTCAGCACATTCACCTAAAGGTGACACCTGATTTTAAAAGCTGCATCTAAATATATCTAGAATAATCGCTTCTGATGAGTATAAAGATCCTAATTGAAGGAAATCATGGGGTCATGGTTTAATTGGCCACATGTTTCCTTTGTGGAATACAAGTGTGTCTGCCAATCAGCACATCTGAGATGTGAAGGGTTCATCGGCACAGTCACAGCCTTAACCTGAAATGTCTGTCATTCCCTCTAGCAAGAATTATCTTTATTTCTTCACCAGAGCTTATCTCAAGCTTAAATTAATTTTTCTCTTTTGATGGTTGGGAGGTATATCGTAGCTTCAGCTGCCAACTTGATACAACCCAGGGTCACACAAAAACATGGAATCTCGACTGAAGAAGTGGCCAGATCTGATGGACTGTGGCCAAGTCCGAAAAGCATTTTCTTAATTTCTAATTGATATAGGGGAGCCTAGATAGACAGCTGTGGGTGTGCCTTTCCTAAGGAGGTGCAGCTGAGAAAGCCAAGGGACACACGCTTGGAAGCACCTCTCCTCCAGGCTCTTTGCCTCAGTTCCTGATTCCAGGCCCCTGTCTTGGTTTTCCCCTGATGATTGACTGTATAAACAATATGATGAAATTAACCCTTTGCTCCTCAGGTTACTTTTGGTCCTGGTGCCTTTTCGGCAACAGAAAGCAAACTAGAACAGGGCCTTTGAATTCCAAATCACAGTTCTTTTATTTGTCTGCACTATAAGCCCTACTTGTAGGGTCCTTAACTGAGTCAACAGACTCTCTGCTGTGGGGAAGTCCCTTCTACAAAGGTGACAGAGGATATGAAGAGGCATCAGTGTGGCAGCTGAGTTCCTCCTACACTTCGGCCATTAGTACTAAAACAAACCATTCTGCAGCAGGACAATGTTCCTGGGCTTTATAAAAGGCATGTGAAAGGCAATCAGGCTTCTAGTAAGCAGTCCATAGGGCAGAGCATCAACCTAATGCCTCTGTAGCGTCCGAGTGAATCTTGTTAGTGAAATGGTCTGACTGTACCTTCATAGACATCTTTCTGCAGGAACGGTTGCAGACCCTGAAAAATGTGGTTGCCAGAAGACAGAAGAAACAATAAGCATAAACAAAACCCTCACAAATACGTCCTGTATATAAAAGGAAATAGTCCCCATCTGGATTTTTCTTGTGCAGTGACAGATACAAACCAGGTTGAAGGCAATCTTTCTGTTCTAACTCTTAAGCCGAGAACAGACTCAATTTGCTTTCTAGAGACAAAAAATAATAAGAAATAAGCTAGTGTTTGGAGCAGGCATCGATACTTGGGTGGGTCATAAATCATAATTAAATAGAAATGGGGCCTGTTCTCCGGTTTTGACCGCAGTTTTCCATTGTAATAGGATGTGATGGTGGAGACATAGCAAATGTCTCATTGTCCTGCTGTGCTGTCTATACAGAGACCGGTTTCACTCCAAAATGGCTCATTGTTTATTTAAGAATTGTCTTGGTGGTGCTGTGGAATAAAGAAACACACACTGGTCCATAAAGGCGTGCAAATTAAATGTCTATGTCTTGTACTGAGAAAGCATTTAGGGGTGACAGCAGCAGACCTAAGAGGCTGAGCAAATGAAGGGTGATGACTCCCCTCTTCCTGGGGATAATGTGAGTGAATGACAGATCACGCTAATTGTTCTTTTAGAATGTTCTGTGAGTGCAAGATGTTAGCAGCCATCATGACTTTCCCAGAAGTTTCTGAATTAGTGATTTATATCTGCATTTTAAAATATTAAAACATTTAATAATTTTCAGGAAAATATTGGAAGAGATTATTTTTTAAATACATTAGATGATAATCCTGAACAGAAAGTGTTTGGTTCTAGCTTGTAAAGAGATTTTCACTTAAAAATTTCTGGTATCTTGTTGAAACCTTTTCTAGACTGTTATGACAATGTGCGCCAGCAGGGGGCAGTGGTGCTTCACCGCCTCAAATCCACTCGCGTTCCACAGGAAGTTATTTCAACATTTCCTTGCAAATCAAACCGTAATTATAAGCTAATGTCCTATCCCGCCACCAACCTCAAAGGTCATCAGAGTATGTTTTATAAATGAAAGAAATTGTTAGCTCTAATTACATGTAAAATGAGTCTTATATGCTCAGAGATGCTGTTTCTTTGGGTTTTTAGGTTTCATCTTTATACTGAATGAGCTAGCACACATACTATATATACATATATATATGTATATATGTATATGTATATATGTATATGTATATATATGTATATGTATATGTATATATGTATATGTATATATATGTATATGTATATGCTGTCTCCATGATCTAAAGCACTTGCAATCCATACCCCTTTGCTCCGCGGGTTTGGGACCTTCCAGGTTGCCTAGCAAGATGATGAACTCTGCTTAGATGAAGTAAGATTAAAATAAGAAGTAAATTTAGGGTTTTCTTTCAGGGAGGGATAAGTTCAATGTGTACACAAAAGAGAAATATTGGCCTGGGCACTCTATGTTCTCTAACTGGAACACTGGGTACGGTGTGGGGACGGTGCCCTGGAAGTATGTGTTATCACATCCTGACCTCACAAATGACTCAGAGATTTCCTCCTTGAACTTCAGCAGCTGTTTGTCTGTCCTGTTTGTCTGAGCTGAGCTTTGTCTAAATCTTAGGGGACGTTCTCATAGAGACGTCCACCCAGGTACAGTAGTGTTGACTGCAATCCCCAATCTGTATTTACCTGAATCCTGCCTCTGTAGCTCCCACCCAGCTTCTGTAGCTGGTCCTGCTGAATTCAATCCAAGTAGGACTAGTGCTGGCAAGTAGAGCAGAGTCCTCCACACGTGCCATCATCCATTTGAAGATACTAGCTCAACCTCAGCTGCTGATCACAATCTCGAGTGTCATCCCTTTTAGCCTAGGCCGTGTCCTGGAAATGACCTAGATGTCTCTCAACTCGAGAGTGGATGAAGAAAATATGCTACATCTACACAACAGGCACTGTTCCCTTTAACCTCCAAGGACTTCATACTGCCCCGAATCCCAATGTGGTGACATCCAGCTCTGAGTATCTGAAGAAATGACTTTACTCTCTGAACACACTGCTGAATTCAGATTCTCTCCAAAGTGTGGCTGCCTTCCTGTAACAGTGGGCATTGAACAGCAAAGTCTCTACTCGTTATTCTGTGGAGAGCATGCATCTATCGCCACAAATCCTGCCGTTTTCCTACATAGGAAGTGCTGAAATATTCCAGTCTGCTGTCTCATTTTATACAGATCCCCTTGCATCACAGGATCTTCTTGTTGAAACTATAGCGTTGACACAGCCCTCATCCCGCTGCACCTGTCCCACACAGGGCTTGACAAGCTATTCCTCTTCCATGCTAGTGCCCATGGATCTTCCAGTGTTCAGCTCTGGAGGCTTCTCATCAGCTCCATTTTACTCGGTAAAGACCAACATCTAGGACAGGCTCTTGGTGAATTATTGCAGGTCACACATCATCTGCCTAAGGGACTGAGAGGATTGATGTGTTATGAACATCGGGAACCCCAAACAATACATCCAACCTGGAAGGTCGGCCCACTGCATTTTATAGCAGGTTGAACTGTAGATAAATATTAGAAAAACATTTTCTAATTTTTCTAATATTTCTAATATTTCTGTTATATTTGTTAGAAAATAAAACAGCTATTAATGTGCTCATTGGCCGAAACTCTTAGTAGTTAGTAAATAAGACTGGTTGGTTTGCTTCATTCACTAGCACAGTTGAAGGAGACATAAAGAGAGCTGACTTTGATCTATGTCAGTATTTTGATTGATTCATTGAGGTTCAGCAGGGCAGAGACGGGATATTTATCTCTTCTTGCTCTTTGTCTGTGTAGTTCTATGGAATACCACTGAGAAGTAACATGTGCCTTATGGGAAAAGTGCAACCAAATGCTAGTCCACTCCTAGAAATTGTAACAGATATAAGATCATCCTAGTATCCTGATCATGGTAAACATCCTGTCTCACCTTCTGTTACAATTAGTGATAGTGTCAGGCAGTTTCTGGCCATGGCCTTTGTGTTTCTAGTCTCAGTGGGGACTCTGGACCTAATGCCGTGCTGAGTGTTAGCTGCACCGAGGAGGTTATTGCAGAGAGGCAGCAAACTTACATAAGATTGGAGACTCATCATGTAGGGCCCAAATAGCACGACACTCACACAGTTGGTGACAAGCATGGCTTCATTTATCCATGGAGATAATGACCATACTGATCAGATGGGGCTATTTGAGATTTAAGACAAGGCTGACACGTGGAAAAATCCTTTGGATAAAAGAAAAATGCAGTATAATAAATAATGCTATGATAATTATTGTCATAATTACCATAGTAACTCCAACAGTGTGGAAAAGAATAATTTTAGATAAAATAATCCTTCTGATGCCTTTGGGACTCGCTGATAATCACACCCCATGGAATCTATGTCAAATGAGGAGACAGTGTGAGTTTCCTAAAGTTGCAGGCAAAGCAGCTCCACTCTCTAAATTCTAACAACTCCATTTCAGAGCAAGGTTTTCTTGAGCACCCTAACTATGCTCTTTCACTCTACGCCAACTTAAGCATGGTCCTGTTCAGACTGCTTAAAAATATACACAACCCACTCATACAAAAGGAAAACTTAAGTAGTGGCTGGTAAGAATTAGTCTGGAACAAAGAACATGTATTTATGTTCAACCTACAGCATCCACTCATGTTACCTACCATGAAGACACCTTGCTGGCTTTCAAACCAGACCTTAGCTGCTGCGCTGAGTGAGAAGGGACTGGCCAGGCGAGCACTGAGGCATGTCACACAAGCTGGGTGTTCACTGGACTTGACAACACGGGGTATGAGCAAAACCAGGTCAGGACATAACTGCACATGAGCTGCGTAAGAACTTCGGAAAGCAGATCAAGTTGAAAGGCAGAGAGTTGAACAGAAGGGTCCGAGTGAGGCAGCATGGATGTCTTGAGGGGCTGCTGTGCAGGCTTTGGCTGATCCTATTGTCCCAATCCCTAGGAGCTTGTGATTGCTCCTGTAGCTGGTTCAGGCCACAGCTGCTCTGAAACACTCTAGAGCCTTCCTGTTCTTTATTTGCTCCTAAGGGATCAGAGTGGGCAGGTCAAGTGCAGTGTCCTGGCCTAACTAGACATTTCAGGTCTGACCAGTTTCCTTCTGGTGGTAGAATAAAGTGACTGGGCAGTGACATTTCCTGGTTTTCACTGTCTTTAGCACTCCTGCTTCTTTAAGGACAATGGCACTGGAGGTCCCTGGGCTGAAGGCTGTAATCATTCTATGGAAGGAGAGTCAAGATATCTCAATGTTCTGTAAATAACGATGTAGTTCCTCAATTAATGTGTTTATTTTCTCTGGAACTTTATGCTCATCCTTGCGATTACATTCAAGATGAAGTAGGCAGGTGAAATCCTAAGCCTGAAAACTCCAAATAGTTCACTAGACAGAGTCAATAGTTTTATATCTAGGCTGTGTGTGCTTGTGTGTGTGTATATATATATGTATGTGTGTATATGTGTACTTGTGTGCACATGTAGGTGAGTGTATATTTGCATGGTGTTTGACTGCATGTGTGTGGATGCATGTGTATAAGTGTGTATGAGTGTGTGGAGGTGTATTTGTGTTTGTGTGTGTGTATGTACAAGCAGGTGTGTTTGTGTCTCTGTGTACATCTGTGTGGGTGTGCAGGTATGTGTGTGTATGCAAGTGTGTGTGTGTATGTGTGTGTGTATAAGAATATACAGGTATATGTTTGTGTTTGTGTGTTTGTGTGTGCATGTGTAGTCCTATAGAATCTTCTGTGGGGACAAAAGCCTAGATTATGACTTCTAACAAGATATTCTTCAGAAAAATACCTGACTAATTCTCAATTAAACAAACCAAACCAAAAAAAAAAATCCTAAAAGGTTTTCTCATTAACTAGGCCTAAGAAAACTCAAGTCCACTTTGACATATTAATAACTATGAATACTAGATCACGTTTGCCTGCTGGCAGTTACACTGCATGCTTTCCCTGGTCTTTTTAATGCTGTCAGGATTTATACTTTAGTTCTAAATGATAGATTGAAATTCGTTTTCTAAAGACGCTATTACACATTGCTTTCTAAAACTTGTTTACTAGTGACTTAGAGGTATTTGGCATTTGTCATGTTAATGATCAAGAACTCAGGATCATTAATTCTTAAATAGAATTTAACTTTTACAATATGACAAAATGAATGTAAAAATCTAATTAAGAAAAGAAACAGTATAATTAGTCATATAGTATTTATGGTTTCGTGAATACAATTTAATTCAAGTCATTTGCGTGTATGCTCCTGAATACTCCAGATCTCCTAGTTAATTGTCTATTATGTTACACTTGCTAAGATACGTGGTGAGTTCACAGCGATATTCCCAAGTAGAATGCTGCACTGGAGCATGCTGGTCCTTTAACGTCTTATCTTGGAACAGGCATCACGTGGTCTGTTACTGACTAGATGCTTTGCTAAGCACTTGTGTTGTGTAACTGTCGCACAGTCCCACACAGAGGGGACTGTAGCCATCCTGGGTGTAGGCTTTGAGAATGGGAACCCAGAAGTGAAAAGACTAGCTGAAAGGGGCCAGTGCTAGACTTTTACCCTGGGAGGGGCCAGCAGGCACTGGACTTTTACCCTGGAGCGTCAGCTCTGTAATTTTACTGTAGACATTGAGGAAGCATTAAAATGTAAAACTCAAAGGGTTGAGAAAATAGAAGGCAGCCTATAGTCAAAAATATTTCCTATAGTATGGTTTTATTGAAATAGGAATAGGGGACTTCAGTTATACTAAGTATCTAGGGTGTGTTATCCAACACACTGGCACACTTTGCCTTTTATATTTCAACTAACTTCACTGTTAGGGACGTGATGTAGGGTTCTGATGCTCTTTGAATGCAGAAGAGGTCCACAGCCTCACATGTCTAAATACCTGATCCCAGCTGGTGGTGCTGTTATGTAAGACTGTAAAGTCTTTAGATCATGAAGCCTAGCTGACTAACATGGGACCATAAGAAGGAGTCTGCAGGTTTATAGTCATCTTCCCCAGCAGAGCATCCTATGATGGGGTCTAAGGCAGGTCATGGCCACCACGCATACAACACTCCAGTCTCTAAACAGCCAGAAAGGAAGAAATGATTCCTTGTGGGCTTAGGATCCAGAACGCTGGGGATGGCTAAAACATCTCACCCTAAGGAAACTGGAATTCAGTTTGATACTAAAGAGTTACAAGGTAGCAGTTGGAGTGCAGCTAAGCAATGCCCAGCTCTTTAGAATCTGCGAACCTTTCCCGTCTCAGAGCATGCTACTTTGGGACTAGGCGACAATTTTTGTTTCAGTAATTTCTAGGTGGCTGGTGAAATCTGATAAGACACAGCAGGGCCTGGGTATTTCTGTGGAATACCAGCCCTTTAGTCTGATGTGTACAACAATGGCTTTGGGGAAAATTCGGACTTTTAATTCCAAAATTTTGAGACCCAAAGGTTTTTGATGTGGACACGGATAGGTCATGACTGACTCTGTTTAAGAACAACTATCTAAACACCAGTTTGTCCATACAGTCAGGATATTAGGTGACCAAATATAAAATGTAAGGCTATCAGGACTGGAGAGATGGCTGAGTGGGTAGGAGCGTGTTCTGTTCTTACAGAGGACCCAAGCTTATTTCCCAGTACTTATGTCAGGCCGCGCACAACAACCTGTCAATCTAGGTCAAGGATATACTGATGTCTTCTTCCGGCCTCCATCGGCTCCTGCACACACACACGTACACACTCACACAGACGCAAACACATAAAGACAGATGAATAAATCTTGAGGGGTATGTGGTGATGTGATTTGACATTGGGTATACACGGCAGAGGACAATGTGGTCAAGATTTTAGAAAAAAAACCAAAGAGATGGGAACAGGAATGTTAGGAATCCCATGACGTCTTGCCATTTCCAGTTGCTCCTGGAGTTGCTGTGGCTCAGGGGGAGCTCAGGTTCAGCAAATAGGATTTATCTGCTCTTTAGTCCCACATTCATTACAGTATAGTATGTGGACTGGTGCACTATAAACAATTTAAATAGTGCTGTATATTCTACACACTTTAGAATTTATGTATTTCTGGAATCAAGATTCCATTATCAGAAACGGAAATTACCTTTAATGAATGTGACTTGCTTTTATAAATTTCACTGAAATCTGGCCACCAGAAATCTTAAAGCATAAGCTAATTTATCGGTTCTTAATCTCTCACCAACTCACAGAAACGAAGATGAGAGTGCACTATGAGAAGAGTACCATGGCTGTCCCCTGCCCTCCCCCTTACAGGTGACAGAATAAGGCTGGTTCCGTTCAGGCCCATCTCAGCTTAATCCCTCGCTGTTCCGAGAAGTGTAAAATGCAATTAAATGCACTTCTGAAACCTTCCCCAGAGTGCTGCTGACAATATTGCCCTCATTAAGCAGGCAGAGCACGGCTGACAACGTGGACACGTGTCTAGAGCTGGTAGTGTCACGAAGCTTCTGAAAACCGGTTTGTAAATTAAAGCGTTCCATCAGCAGCTGTTGGAATAAGCCCTGGGTTATTATAAGAGAGCACAGCTTGAATAAACACAGAAATTTTGCTGGGGGCCGGGTTCCAGGCTTGGCAGTTTTGTGAGGGCTGGCTGTGGGTTCTATTGAACCCAGAATGATTCAGTGGCATCTTTAGCACTAGAAGAGTTTAACCTTAGCATAGCCAGGGCTTCTCCTGCCCTTGCCTATCTATTAGTCACTTTCTAGGTAAGCAGCAGTTACTGTGAGAACTCCCCCCCAACACACACACTCTCCTTCAGTTGAAGAATATTGTTTTCTACCCTGACCACAGGTCCATTTACTTCTCTGACAGGGAAAGCATAAAAAAGACAGTGATATGGAGCTAAGACAAGATGTTAAGTTCTTGAATCCACTTGACCCAATTGGTGACATAATCAGGCCATCTAGTCTCCGGCTGGTGCCATGCACCTATTCACACAAGTGTCTTATGTTGAAGAGGGGATCGAGTATATTTTCTACCTACAGTGTCTTTGAAGACACACTAGGTGTGAACTCCACGTGGTAAAGCATGAGAGGTGGACATTTCTTCATCAAATTCCCCTAAATACGGAAGAAGGTTGGCATGGTCGATCTTATGAGCATCTCGTTTCCCTTTCTTCAGTTTCTCTCAGTGAGTCGCCATATTCCCAGGCACGCCTCTCTGCCTTGAGATTGAGGCTCTTCCATCCTGCCCTGTGTGCACCCTCCTCTGACTTTTCTCCCTTTCATTGTTAATAACACCTGGGTTTTAAGGCACAATACTGAAGAGCTGCCCACCGTCTTGGCTGAAATGGTTGCAAGCACGGATGCCTCCATCTGTATCCGTTGTTCAGTCTTGACTCTTCTGTTTCCACGGCACTCACAGATGTCACTCTTTTCTGAGTCTGTTAATAAACACAGATGACTGGAAGTCCTCATCGGTGGCAGAGACGAATGTGTGTGTGTGGGGAGGGGACCAGACAGGCAGAGTGGACAGTGCTTGGGACTGAGGTGTGGGAACCAGACATGCACAGTGGACAGTGCTTGGGACTGAGGTGCTGGGAACCAGACATGCACAGTAGACAGTGCTTGGGATTGAGGTGTGGGAACCAGACAGTCACAGTGGACAGTGCTTGGGACTGAGGTGTGGGGGAACTAGACATGCACAGTGGACAGTGCTTGGGACTGAGGTGCTGGGAACCAGACAGGCACAGTGGACAGTGCTTGAGACTGAGGTGTGGGAACCAGACATGGGTGCATCTTCCATGAGCCTGTGATCCACAGGCACACTACCAGCAACAAAGACATTGTTCCTGACTGATTCACAAGCCAGACACTCAGACCCAACAGGTCATGTGTCAGTCATGCTGATACCAAGAAAATTAGGAAGCCATGTGCTCACCAAATCACAGCACCTTCACCTTACCTCACTCACTGTGTATGGCTATGATGGAGCTGCGGGCAGCTTTGTTCTTCATTTCTCCTTTTAGCTTTCCTTTTGCATACACAGGCTGACAGTATGTACCTGAGCCGTCATACTTATCCCTTTGTCCCATTGGCTCCATATGCTGTAAAAGACCTTGAACTGTCTGCTGAAGTGACAGACGACATTCCCCACAAAGCACTTCATATTGAACGTCCAACACAGAATGTGCACAACCAAGATGAGAACTACATACATGAGAACCTTCAAACAAAAAGAAGTGTTGAGCAGCTATGCCTGCCATCCTCACTGTCGCCCTCTGGTAGTCATTCTTTTTTCTTTGTAATCTTTATCATACTTACTCCACTTCCCAGCACCTTACTACTGGGTTTAGTTCCTGGATCCCAGCATGCCCTGCAACACATTTTACTTCCTAGATCTGAGCATTCCCCACACACATTCCATTCAATCCTAATCACAGGTTGCCTAGCCAAGGAAAGTATAACCAGCAACAAAATATGAATAAAATGTAAGTCGGGTATATTTATAGTCCTGTTACAAACCATAAATCTCATACAAGGGGAAGCAACTGGTGGGAGTTTGACAGAGAAAGACATTAGAGCTGCCGTATGTGGGAATAAAAGGAGGTGAGATGCATGAAACAAATATCAGAATGAAAGTGCAAATATGGGAAATGGAAATGTTTCAGAACTATTTGGTTTCTGTAAGATGGCCTTAGGAAGTCGCCAGCGATTTTTCTGAGATCAGAGAGGGAAAGAAAACTCAGGGGATGCTCTGGGGGGAGAAGTGCTTTTACACTGGCAGACCGAGAGTCAGGGCATAGCTCAGCTCTGCCATGGCCACGCCGTATTATTTAAAGTTATTTAACATGTTCTTCTTTTTCAGTGGACTCCTTTGTATGTTAGGCAGCATGGTTTATAAAGTTCAGTGATTACTAAATCTTTTAGAGATCAAACGCCATTTGGTAGCATTAAGTGTAGAAATGCAGCAACCCCCATGACTTACTCAGTGACGATCACCCTCGGACTTCTGAAGGTGAGACGTGGAGTGAGCAGGAGCAGATGCAGCAACCCCATGACTTACTCAGTGGCAATCACCCTCGGACTTCTGAAGGTGAGACATGGAGTGAGCAGGAGCAGATGCAGTAACCCCATGACTTACTCAGTGGCGATCACCCTCGGACTTCTGAAGGTGAGACGTGGAGTGAGCAGGAGCAGCAGAAACCCAGATTCACAGGAACTGAGGGGTTGCTGCACTTTGCAATTGTGACCCGCACCAGGGCGGGAGCTCTGGAACATTGGAAGAATGTAAGGAGCCTAAAAGAAGACATTTGCAGAATGGGCTTGTGAGTATGTATTAAGGAAACAGAAATAACAGAGATGGGGCTGTCATTCAAAATAAAGATGCTTGGAATAGGATTGAGATCTGGGATGGTAAAATTGTCATTGTAAAAGGCCAGACAGAGGATGCTCATTTGGGAAGCCATATTGTCTTTGTTGGCACTATTTAACTCTGTTAAAAAGAAACAGAATCAGTCACAGATGAAACACAAACGAATAGTCCTGGCTGTGTTCCAGCAAGACGTTCTTTATAAAAGCAAGTGGCTGGACCAGATTTGGCTAGTGAAGGCGGGGTTGGTGACCACTAAGCAGAATGGTGTGCAAGAACTGCTGGTTTTCACAAGGTAGCATTTGGGGGGATTGCACATTTCAATGTCTGAACCATCAACCAGGTAACGCTGAAGTGTGAGTCAGCAAAAGATGGATCCTGTCCTCAGGGAAACCAAGAATTGGTTCTCCAGAAAGAGAAACAGGCCTGACGAACCCTTGGCTAAATTAACTAAAGAAAAGAGAGAAAGCACTCAAGTTAGTAAAATTATAAGTGAAAGGTGAGAGATTACCACACATAATAAATAATGGAATTCAGAAAACTGTTAGGGCTTAACTTTCAAAACCTGTATTCCTCAAAATTGGAAATTCAAAAAAAAGTGGGGGAGGGTGGATTCTTTTAGAGTTATATGACACACCCAAATTAACTCAAAACTAACTGAATAAGTGGATAAGAAAAAATGTGGCCTATATGCATGGTGGAATATTACTTAGCTGTGAAAAAAGATGAAATTTGCAGGTAAGTAGAACTAGAAAAGGGTGTACCGGGTGGGTTGACAAAGGCCATGTGTTCTCTCTCATATAAAGATTCCAGCTTCCCATCTTTTTTCTCTGCATGAGTGGAAGCCAAGAAAGTAAAAAGGGGGTGAATTAAGTGAGGGGAACATATATTATATGTTAAACAGAAGTAAAGGTTGAAATACTGGGTGTGAAAAGCTGAAACTGGGAGGGGCTTGGGGTGTACAGGAAATCAGTGGTTAAGGGGGTGAGGATGCCAAGCCACATGGGAGCTACCATCTCCTCTACTTTTTAAAGTAGAGGACGGATAGTAGAATACATGTGAAACTGACTAAGAAGGTTAGCAGTGGGTATGGGAAAGTGGTTAGCTATTGGCAGACTAACTGAAACTATGGATCTATGAAACAGCTTTACAGACCTTTCCAAGGTCTCCAAAACAATACTGGCTTTTACCATAGTCCTTACACACCTTAGCTACATGGTAAGTAAGACCCTATTGTGAGTGAAAACACATGCTTTGGTTGCAGGACATAGAGAAATCAATCCCAAACCAACCAGGAAGTGTCTTCCCTGCCTGCCAACTTTCATGCAGGTTTCCAGGGGGAGAAAAGACATCAGTGGTCTTACCAGATCTGGATGCTACACGTTGCAATGCTCACAGTCAAAGTGTTCTTACTGGAACAACAGTGGGATGGGTATTATGGGTGACAAAGCACTTTCTCAGTGGATTTTAGGCCTGTTCCACAGAAGGGAATTACATGCCTGCTACTATGATCCTGGCCCAAAGTCCAAGGCTGGGAAGGTCGTAGGGAAGAACCTGCTATTGTTAACTTGCTAAATGCTACTGGATAGCCTTCTAAGTATTGATGTCTATATCTGTAGATCTGGGATGTCCTCACCTTGGTCAGAAAAGCTTCCTTCTTCAGTGGGCAGCAGTCACAGAGACATGTAGAACTGTTCACAATGAGAATAGGCTCAGCTTAAATGGATATCTATGTTAATCCCACCACCACCAACGTTCAGAGAATGGTGCAGAACAGAAGACAGAAAAAGTATAAGATCTGGAGTATTCTGTATGTGTCCATCTGTGTATACCTTTCCTCTCTCTCTCTCTCTCTCTCTCTCTCTCTCTCTCTCTCTCTCTCTCTCTCTCTCTCTCTCTCTGCCTCTGTCTCTCTGTCTCTGTCTCTTTGTCTATCTCTCTCTCTCAAACATATACACACACAGAAAGAGAGAGAGAGAGAGAGAGAGAGAGAGAAACAGACAAATAGACAAAGAATTGTGAACTTCCTAAATGTTGAGTACTTAAATTATATTATTAAAATCAAGGATAATTGATAGTTAAAATTGTCTCATTTATCCTAAGATCATTTCAACAGATGAGTATTTGAAGATTTTTCTGAGAATACTTTGAGTCCCATATTTAACATAATTTCGCAGCACATGAGTGGGCTTTGTAGAATGCTTCATGGGAGGCTTTAGGAGACATTTGATAATTTGAGCCTAGTTTGAATAGCACATTACATTTTTCTTATAGTATTACATTGGATATATTGAGATTAACTTTGTAATACCTGTATTTCATAGAAAGAAAGTAACCCTACAAGGTTAATAATAGAAGGAGCCTGAGGATTTTTATTGGTTTTTTTTGGGGGGGTAATTACCCATCCCTATCTCTTCTGTTACTCTTGGCATCTAATTCCCCCAGAAAACTTTCTGAAACTCAGTAAGCAATGGAAACTCCAGCTTGCACAGCAGACCCATTCTAGGGACACCAGAGACTAATCATTGATGTCCTAGGACTATGGACTAGTATTTGAATCGGGTCCTGACTACAGAGCTGAGGTCTAAGAGTGACTAGCTGTCCAAGTCACAAGTTCTTGACCCCATGTTGCATTCTCCTTCACAGACAACAAGAAAAACCCAGAGTATGATACAATGGGAGACCAAATCCTAAAGAGTCAACTCCAGGGAGGTTGACTAGCATCCTTGCAATGTAAAAGTAGCTGGTGAGGAAGACTTTTCACACTGGCTATGAGGAAAGACATGATAGAGCCAGGGTCCTTGTCTGACAGGATGAGGATCTAATACATCCATTTACCCTCTGGATAAATAGTTATCAACTATTCTGTACTAGATTAAGTGCTAGGCACGTGAGATGCAGCAGTGTACCATGGCTCCTTTCTCCAAGACCTTTCCTCCACACACACTGTCCGGCAGTGGGTGGCTGGGGACATGGGCAAATGTCCAGCTCCTGAGACAAAGACCATCAAGTCACACAGGAGGTCCCTGGAGTCTAGGGCAGAGTTCCAGTCTCACAGGGAAGCAACACTACAAGACAGGAAGCCAGTGCAGACACTGGCCACAGACTAAACAAAGATGGTGGAGAACAGGGGAAAGTTACAGCTTGATAAACACACAGCCCATGGGTCTGCTTAGGCACAGGGAAGAGGAGCCGTGAATGGAAGGGTTACCCTCACCCCACAGCCACTGCAGAAGAGTGTGAAAAACTGGGGGGCACCAAGCCAGCATGGGCTGTGTTCAGCTGTTAAAAGACGATTGCCATATGGAATATTCAAAATGGTCAATTTTAGTAACTATTTTTAATTAGTTTTACTTATGAAATTTTGATGTTTTTGTCTCACCTGAAGTCAAATTATCATGCCTATTATTGAAGGAGTCCAAGTCAATTATATCTTTCAACAAATCAAATAAATCATTTTTTGATATGTTGGCCTTACTCAACAAACATCTTCAATTTTAACAACTTAAGTAGAAAAGAGGGGTTGGAGCACTGACTAACGCTGGCAGCTTTCCAAGTAGAAGCCTCTGCATCATTAAATAACTTCAGAATATAAAAGGAAATATTTCAAAGCATTTCTCTATTTAGGACAAAAGAGTTCAGGAACTGAGCTGTCTAATTTGTGTATCAGAACACTAATTCTTTTGTGATCTCTGTGCTATACATTTCTAAAGCCCTCCACATTGTACTGGGTTTCTGGAAAAGTTAAGAGACTGGTTCTCTGCAAACCAACCTGGCTGAGGTTCTGCAGGAATACCAGCGAGTCCTAAAAGGCTATATACATTTGGATTTTATGCAAACCGTAGCTGAGCTAGTCTTTCCACCTATTATATGTCTGCATTACCTACTGTAAGCATGTATCCTGGCTAGTTTGATGTCAACTTGACATAAGGTAGAGTCATCTGAAAGGAGGTAACCTCAACTGAAAAAAAAAATGCTTCTAAAAGATCCAACTATAGAACATTTTCTTAATTAGTGATTGATGGGGAGGTCCCAGCCCATTGAAGGTGGGGCCCCCCTGGGCTTGTGGTCCTGAGTTCTATAAGAAAGCAGGCTGAGCAAGCCATGATGAACAAGCCAGTAAACGGCACCCCTCCATGACCTCTGCATCAGTTCCCATCCTCCAGATTCCTGCCCTGTTTGAGTTCCTTTCCTGACTTCCTTCGATGATGAGCAGTGATTTGGAAATGTAAGCCAAATAAACCCTTTCCTCCCCAAATTGCTTTTTGCTATGGTGTTTCATCACAGTAATATTAACCCTAATGAAGATCACCTAATACGCATCACCCATTGGAGGGATCACGTAACATATGTGCATTATGATACCTATGAAATGTGCGTGGGTGTTAGGAATTGTATTGTATCCTCTGGAAGAAGAGCAGGAAGGCGTCAGGAACCCTAAGTTGGCCACTGCCACAGGATGCTTAAGTACCAGAGGGAGCTCAGGAGATTCCTGCCAACCGAACAGAGCTCTGGGGCTGTCAGTCACTGAGTCAGAAAGCAGCCAATGAGCACCTGTGCCATGCCATGGACATTATACACAGGGATGCAGCAACACCTGCTTCAGAGACCCTACATTTGTCTTTACAATGAGTAAAAAAAAAATCACAGCCCCCCCCCCAGGACACAGTTCCTGCTGTACTGGGTGCCCAGCAGCTAGCTAAGGGCCTGCATATTTGTTAGAATATAAAAACCCAGAAGCAGCCCCAGATAATTGTTTGCAAAAATTGCTTGTTGCTTTACAATACCACTCAATGTATTTCACCCTCTCCTCAGCTGTTTCTACAGCATCCATCCCCTAGCACCATAGAGAGCTCACAAATATAATTCTACTCCCAGAGCCGGGGTGGCTTCTGGGAGAAGGGAACATTTCTTAGGAACTGAGCAGGGGCTTGTGAAACAATGGTCAGCTGACAAGAGATCATGGCAGCAGAGCAATCTAATTCCATGCAGAGGTTTTGTACCTGAATAAGTTGATTTTATAAACAGGATACGATACAGTGACGAGGAGGTAGGGAAAAATGGACAAGTGTATGCTACTCAGAGATAGCCCTGAGAGGGTAAAGAGGGGATATGTAGACTTTATGGTTCTCAAGTATCGGGTGCTGTTAGATGGTATCACGCCATCATCTGTATGAATCCTGGCAACTCCATCTCTGCATGTGCTTACATTTATCTGCATATAATATTAAGTGACTGGAATCTACATGTGCACAACCTCAGAGGATAATTGTTTATCACCTTATCGCCATCCACACAGAGCAGTTATTAGCAGTGACTCCTCCAAGCCATAAAAGTTATTAACATAAGGTGGAAGGCCTAGATCCATAGTGCAAGGGATTTGTTCAGGGTTTCCTTTCTGTGGTAAAGAACATACAGGACATGAGCCATGTTTTCATGGTGAGGAAGCTGCCACAGCAGACCTGAGTCCTGAAGGTTGTAAGGTGGATTCTGTCAAATGTCACATTGTACTTAGCTGACACAGAGAATCAAACATCTTACACACTCTCCTTCTGGCTGCACTGTGTGTGTGTGTGTGCGCGTGTGTGTGTGCGCACGTGCATGTGTGTAAGCTTTATAGCTGTTTTGTTAATGAAATATAAAAATTATATGCACCACAGTGAAACTTGGAAATAACTAGTAGTCTGTGTGTCTTGAGCAGCAAATGACTCAGGGTAGGATAGATGATAATCAGATATTGGCTCAAGTGGGGGTGGGGTGGGAGTAAAAGTCCAGGAGAAAAACCCTGTGTGTATTCCCTATCTTATTTCAAGATTGAGTTTTTTGCTGGAGTCAGACATAAATCATGTGTGGAGTGATTGATTGACTCTTGTCACTGAGTACAGTAAACCGAATTAAAGGCATTGGAGTTGATGGTTTCAGTAACAACACACAGAGCGAGGGAGAGAGATCAGATAACAGCCCTTTCCCCACGAGACCTACATGGCTGCAAGCCAAATGAAGTTTCAAAATGGCAGCCTATTCCACCAACATGGGTGAATAACCATTACTTCTTTTCCTCTAGTCCGGAATCAATTACAGCATTGGTCAGTAGTCTCATTGTAACCTCATTTTTCTTCGTGTTTCAGATATCAGTATCATGTCTGCTATTACCTATTCAGCCCTATGCAGACTGGCTGGTGTACAGAAAGTGACCAACATGGTAGACCCCTGGGGAAGCTGTTGTGGTCTGAATGAACCTCAGTTCTGTGGATTTCTGAGCGGCTGGGGTTAAGGATGTGCTATTGAAAATCCTGGGAGGTCAACACAAGTGGTCCCCATAGGTTTCAGTGGCAAAGTGTCAGTGTCCCTGCCCACTTGAGCATCCATGTTAAGGACCAGTGGGAGACATGGGGTGGGGGGATGGGGTGGGCAATGACACTGAGGATACAAGTTTACTGTTAGACCTTCACTGGTGATGACGTCTGCATGCATTGGATTTTTTCCCCTGGAAGGATGCAGAAGTGCGTGTGAACAGGGGATGCGTGCTCTGATACAGGCTGACGCTTGACTCTCCCTACTTCCGGCTGTGAGGGAATCAGTCCCGAGCTTATCTAGCTGCTGCAGGAGCCATGAGATCTGTTCATCAGATTCTGCCTGAGAATTCTCCTTTGTGAGGGTGGAGAAAATTATGCCTAGTAAGATTTCCATTTCAGTTCAATTTGCTCTCAGCTCCACGGAGCAGCTGAAGAGGGGGCAATCTGGAGGGATGAGAGCTTCAGAAATGAGGGAACTGGATGCATTCTGGAGAGTGTTCTGTGGCTGAGCATTCACAAGATGCCTTCAGGATGCTATTTACTCTTTAAGGCGGCAAACAAACAAACAATGCTTTTATTTCCTTAGATTTCAATCTAAATATCACCTATATTGTAACCCCTTTCCCATCAGGAAAAAAATAATAAGATTTAGATTTCATTGTGGTGTACTGAACCATCACTTTCTTTCCAATGAGTAGGATTCTCAAACTCAGTATTCTGCCCAGAGAGCAGGCGTCACTGAGACAAACAGGGCCTAGGACTGAGTTGCTTCCTGCCTACACTGCTAGCAATGGGACTTGCCAACCCAGATCTGATCATTATGTAAACGAAGTCAGAAAAGATTTGACTTTTCAACTGTCAAATTGATGATAAACAGCAAGAAAAATCATTGCTTATTATATTTTTATTATATATTTAAACTGCTTTCCTGGCATTGGTTTGTTTGCTAGCGAGTCTGGGAAAGCTGAGCCGCATAGCAATCTCTCAAACGATTCCTGGGTATTGCTATTTATTGCTATGTGAGGCTAATATTTCACAGTGTTTCTGCCTGGAACTTCTGACTCTCCGCACATATTTTTAATCCACTCTTTCTATCTTCTTGAGAAGAGATCAAAAGATTTTGTGATTTATGCTAACTTAGCAAAGAGCTAAGTTAACTGTCTCATGTAAAGGTGAATGGTAATTTTTTTCCTCCTGGTTTTTTCTTTTACTGTGCTGCTTGACACAGTAGATTTCTTATAACATTTGTCAAAATGAATTTATTGAGAGGGATTTATTACCACTAGATATTATTCTGTCACTTGGTCACCTTGCAGTTTATTTTATTAATAACAAGCACACAGGCAGTGTCTTCAAAGGCTTTACATCCTTCCTGGGAGCTGCATGACTTCTGCATGGTGGTGGGATAGGGTTGGGTCCTTTCTGCAAGGATCACAGGTCGACCTCTGACCCCAGCGCCACCCCACACGTGCGGTAACGTGGAAGTAAACGTACCCTCTCAAATCTGCTTCTAGGCAAGCCTGGCAGGGTCAAAGCTTCCTCTCCGGCTGGGCCACAGCGTTTGTTCTTTTTTATCATCCTCACACAGGCACTGAGGGGTCTTTAGCTGCAGTGGGTTCCTGAGGCTGCAGTTTTCATTGTGATAACCTGACCTCCGGAGGCCTTGCCCTTCAGTCTATTTAATGAAATGCTGAGCTAGAAAGGGTCTTTGTTCTCTCCACACCATTTCACAACGCCCCCGATAAAGAGCTTCTGTGGGATTTGTCTAAAAGAAGTGCATTTTGAGGAGTTACAGAACGCTTGGGAGAACAATGCTATCAAAGATGTGGGGGAAACGTTTCAATTGTTGAATTAGAAAGCTCAAGGTGTGGTGAGATGTTAGAACTCAGCCTTCCCAATTTTCAAAATGTGGGGTTTTAATATTCTCACAAAAAGAAAGCTACCTCAATAGAGTGACTGGAGGTACTTCACTTTTGAATTAAGAAACACGATGAGTCTGAGAATGGGGTTAGGTCTCCTGCTCAGGGATAGGAGATGAATGTGAACCCCTGAAATTGAGTGATGAGAACTCCGGATCCTGCATAGCTCTCTGGAAAGCCTGTGGACTATGTGAGAAGCAACTCCCTAAGAGGACCACAGGCTGCCTGCTGGTTGGCAGGATAGTTTGAGATGCTTCAGTGAAAGAACAGGTTCCCATCCTGCATGCCCAGAGTCTGTCTTCTGGAGACCTTCAAGCACCTGGAAGAAACATTTAAAGGAGGAACTAGCTCTATCAAGCATGAGGTCCATGGAGATCCTGTATCTAAGATGGGAACAGGATACTAAATTTTGCCATCATTAAAGACCCCCCCATCCCAGAAAGGCATTTCAGAGATGGGGCATTTTCTCTGTAATCTCCCAGGGTCAGAAACACCTAACTAAACATACAGAGAGGTGCCCTGCCACAGGGTATGAAAGATGGGTTTATTTTAAACCACTTTAAGGTTAGATGCAACTCTGATTAGGATTTTTGGGGGTGGCAATCAAACCCATAGAATTTTATTTTTAGAATTTAACTACCCAAATAATGTTAGCAAATTATATATCTCCCCAAACATAATGAAGTTGACCCTAATAATGCCAGAGTTATAGCCTAAGCAGTATAGTTTTGGTCACATGCTCATGGCTCATTAGACTGCTTGACATGTAGCATGCACAAGTTATTAGATGAAGTTGTCACCAAAGTCAGTTTGTCTCACAATCTCCCAGGCAGATGGAGTTCTGTATCCATAAGAACTCCGTCACTCCACTATCACTACTGTCCGCCCCTTATTGAGTTGTTGAGTAAGTGTTTTTTAATAAGCAAAAAGCATAAAACCACTTCCCACATGACATCTTCCCTATGTTTCCTTCAAAGTATCCATTTAAATAGCTCTATGATCATATAGCTGGCTCATAGAGTGTAAATAAATAATCTGTCCTGCTGCAGGTGACAGATTAATTTTTTTGAAAATTCCCATCATACCATCCTTTTGTGACCATTCCCCACTGGTTTCTTACTACTGTTGTCAGATCAGTGGTTCCTCACTGGGGTTATTTTCTTTCCAAAGGGACCCTTGGCACTATCTGGAGATATTTCTGATTTCAATAACCTTTGTGGGGAGGGTGGCTGCTTCTTTCATGTGTAGAAGCCTGGAGGCTGATAAACAGCCATAACATCTGGAGCAGCACCCTTGCTTCAAAACATTTCCTGGCCCCACATCCCAGTAGTCCCTGATTCCAAATCCCCCCTGGCTTTCAGAATCTCTCATCAAACGCTCTCGCTCTATACAGCACAGTCCTTCAAAAACCTGTCCCTGGCACCCTCATTACATATCATCCCTTGCCAATTGCAGCAATGTGTAGGGCCAGAATTAAATACTTTTTAGTAATTTATTAGACATAAAATCTTTATTCCTCTAAACGTTCATGAAGAATCAGATCCAAGCTGAAGCTTTGAGCTTTTGCAAGTATTCCACATCCGAATCAGAGGTATTGACTGGGCTTTCAGATGTAACTGGATTCTCTGAAGGAGGGAGACTTTATCAGCCATAGTGAGGAGACCAACACAGCTCTCCTCATTGCTGATAACGATAACGCAGTCTTTTGTCTTTCGTCCCAGCGCTCTGGGTATGAAAGTTCAGCATGGAGGTGGTTCCGCCCTTCAATCTCAGATCTCTGACTTCAGAGTGAACAGCTTGAATGAGGTAGGGAAGGTTGAAGACCCTTTGCAGGCACACAGCGAACCACCAAAGAGGCCAGACACAGCTTCAGAGCTTCTCCTGATACGGACTCAGTACTGTGTTGTCAGACATACCAACCATTTGTAAACTGCCCAGTCATTTACAGGCCGGGGTCTCTAGATCTAATGCCCTCATTCCAGGCCTCTGAGCAGAGAGTCGCCTTCATCGGGTGCATCACCACTCCACAGCGGTAACCCCAGTAACTCCAATAGGGTACCATATTGCCCAGAAGGTAGGTGTAAACAGCAGCTTCTTGCAGTCACGAGATTCCACTGTGATGCCGCTGAAATACCGGCAGTAGTGACAGACTGCCCATGGCTGCATCTCAGCCATCTTCAAAAATGAAGACAGCAGCCGTAACTTCCAGAGGATGTGGAAACAGGGCTCCTTCCAGAAGCTCCCCAAAGGATGGATTCCCCAGAACAGCCTTCACAGGCTTCATCTTCATCCTGCACAGCCTCCATGGAGAAGGTACAGAGGATTCTAGCTGATCCTTGCCGGGACAGGCATTTAGGAAAGAGACAAACCACTCCTAAAATGTAAGAAGAAATCCCAGCAGGTAAGAACAGTTCAGTTTCGTTTCTCATCCTGGTTCCAGAAGTACACAACACAGGTGCCGGGTGTTGGTGCTCATGACCTCAGGGCACAGCTAGTGCAGAGAGGACAAGTGCCTGGCTGTGCGCTCGCCTGCACCTCCCGGGAAGGAATTTGGAGGGAGACACAGGAGAAAAGGTGAGGTCTCCAGCTTCCCTGCTTGGAAGCTTGTCATTTGTCAGTCTGTTTAGAAGAAGTGTTCAAGGGGCTAGATGAAGAGGAGATGAAGGAACAATTCGGCATTCCAAGCTCCTTTAAGGGAGAGGAATGCTTTCCTAAGATCAAAATGATTATAATTTCAATATGCAATCCACCTCTACGAGCCTTAGGAACAGGAATCAAAGCAAAAATTTTAAGAGCATAAATAATTAATTTTCACAAATTAAAAACTTAGCAAATCTCCAAGTCCTCAAATTGAGTTATTTAAATGCAGCAAGTATATTATATCTCTCATCTGAAGGCTGAATGCATTGTGCACATTACCATTTCCTGATCTGCATGTTTTTAAATACTTTATTGGTTGATTTATTTACATATATATGTGGATGTGGATGTGTGTATGTGTGTGTGTGTCTACACATGTGTGTAGGATCAAATGCCTATGTGCCTGTGTAAGCCAGAAGAGGGTGTTGAATGTTGATCATCCTCAGTTTATTCTTGTTTTTTTCCTCTGTGTTTGTGTGTGTGTGTGCACGCATGTGTGTCTCACAGGACATATATGGAGGTCAAAGGACAACCTGCAGAGGTCGCTTCTCTCCTTCTATCGTGTGGGATCTAGGAAGCAAACTCTGAAAGCAAGCACCTTTATCTGCTGAGCCATCTCTCTGGACTCAGCCTATTACTTGTAAGGCAGTGTCTCTTCAACCTGTGGTTCATGCTTGTCTCAACTAGTCTGGAAGCCATAGAGCCACAGCAATCCTCCTGTTTCTGCATGTCCAGCTTCTTAGTTATGTCCTGGTATTCCCTCTAGACAGCTAGCTCCACAAGGGCTGTTAGCCACTGGGTCATCTCTCCAACTCATGAGCTCACAGACTCTCTTCTATACACTCATATTCTGGTTGCATCTTTGGTAGCACATAATGGTTCACCTTTGTATCTCCACCCCCTGCTTTTCTCAGTTTTGACTGACGTGTTCTTTTCCCTAGGATGTCATCTGGACTTAGATGATTCTCACCTGAGTTAATAGTTGGTTTCTGAAGAGTTTGACTTACCTGTAATCTTCAGGGTCATGATGTCATGGGCCCCATACAATGAACTTAAGCATAGTGGATGACCTTCTAGGGGACTCCTGCTCTCTGTGGAGGGTAACTACCAACCACCAGACTATTCTTTGATCATTGAGGGAAGCCCAAGCCTGCCCATGGTCTCCCAGATGCTAAACATCAGATCTCTCTCCTGTTTCTCATAAAATTAACTAATTTGACTAAATTATATGCATTAAAACCACCAAGGATTCTCTCCTGTTCAATACACTGTAAACAAGCCTGGACATTTTAATGAATTTTAATACATCTGAATGGCTGGATTTCCCCCTTTGTATCCAAGAATGGGCATGGTGCAAATGTTGAGAAGTTAGGACCAGACATTGACAGCCTCAGGACATTGTCACACAGAACTCTAAATCAAGGGCTCTCAATCGTTTTCCTAATTAGAACATCATTGAATTTCTTTTCCACAACCATATGTCTTGAAGAGCTATCTCTGAAAGCAGTGCATACCTAATACAGAAACCCTATCCTTACCAAGAATGCTCAGTGCTCTCATCAATTGTCTTCTGCCACAGGCTTTTAGATTGGGCAGGGGAGGCTGGGGTGAGCAGAGGGAGAGGTAGAACAGGGTAAGAAGGTCTACCTAATTCCACCCATTCAGGACTATTTCATAGCTGTTGCTATTGGGTAATTATTTGAGGCTTTGGTTTTTTTGTTTTTCGTCAATATATTGTTAAATTAACCCAATTTCTCACATGTGTTTCTAAACGGCCAGAGGCTCAAATGAGCAAAGACCACACAGACATTCCAGGTGCAATGCACAGGTCCACATGGGGGTTTTCAGGGGAAAAATGATACCCCGAGACTCATCATGGAAGTCTGAAAACCCTCACCATATGCAAGATCTGTTCCAGTGAAGAGCAAGTTTTCACAAGCTTGTAAGTAGCCCCAAGCACCAGGGATAAACATCAACTCAAGAAGCAACCCAGCAAAACTCACAGAAGGAGTATGATTCTATTAATAGCGCCAATTAGAGAGCTTTACATGAGATAGGACAGAACACTAGGCTATTTGTTAATTAAATATATCAATCCTTTGGTTTGAAACTACTAAGAATAGCAGAGAGTAACCCCTTCCAGTTTGCTGACTTTCTGAAAGTCAATGTGGGTGGTGATAATTTTGGACAAATAAAACCTTCATTGATCCTAAGAAATTGGACATTATTCTTCCCTAAAACTTATTCACCCACTGCAGCTAAATTATGTGATTTAATCTCTTCTTTTTACCAGAGTCACATCTGTCTTCTCTTTATTTGATGGCATATTGTTAAATTTGACACTTAAATCCTTCCGTAACTCAAAGGTATGTGAAAGCCCCAGAACCTAGCCCTAATAAATAAAAATGCATTTCTAATTTTCTAATGGAAACTGTATCTTTGAGAAAAGAAAATGTGTGTTGGGGGAAATGGAGAAATGCTGTCCCTTGGTGAAGTGAAAAGCGGCATGCTAGGCGCTTGAACATCTCTTCCCCTGATAGTCATTCATGCTCTTGAATATTAGCATATCTCACTTTCACATTGTTTTTTCTTGGCAGGAAATAAATATTTAATAAAGTTGGTCGACAATAGGGCTGACTGGGAAACCACGCTGATAAATTTTGAAAAACCAGCTAAAGGCAGAGCATTGGGAAAATGCAATGTCTCTTCATCATCATGAAAATGAAGATATATTTTCAATATTTCATATTTTCAATATGTCTTTGACCACCCTTTCTTGAACTTGACAAATCTAAACTATGCAGTTTGACAAAAGTAATTAAAGTGTGAACATTCTGAGCTATTTGATGTTGGCCAGGAGACCTCGTCTCCCTATCACTTCATTAATTTAAATGACCTGAAAGTTACTCAGGTATAGTAACCTTAAAAACTAGTCCAAGATAAGGAGCCCAGTTCCAGAGAGTTTAATTTCTCAAGCAAAATAAGATTAGATACTCATTCCTTCCACCAGGTCCTGAAGACAACATCGGGACTGTACCCCATGACCAGCCTCTTGAGGGGTGTGCTTCTGTGAGTTACATGGTCACATCCAAGCAGTTTCATGGCTGCTGGTTATTCAAAGAAACAGACAAAAAAAGAAAAAAAGAAAAGAAAATCCTTCATAGTCCTTGAAATAATATCTGTATGCCATTGATAAATGTTATTAGAAGTTGTATATAAAGTACTATGGGCATCATTCTGATTTCTCCAAAGAACAGAATGAAAATGGTATTCACAACATACACAAATGTTATGTGGAGATATACAGATTACATAGAGGTACATATAACACACATGTTATTGACATACAACTGTGGGGGCTAACCCAAGGCATAAGAATTGTTAGTATGAATTCCAGCCCTAGTCTACGTCTGAGTCTGAAGCCTCAGACTCATTGGTACCCTCAGCTTAAAGACTGTCAAAGAAAAAAGATCCCTTTGTTCAGCCTTTTAATGCATGTGGTTCCCCAAAGAAAGCATGGGGAAACAAGTGTTCCTCCTCCTCTTCTTGCTTTTTGGGACAAAGTCTCATTATAAATCCATGGTTGGCCTGCAACCTAGGGAGATCTGCTTCACTCTGCCTCCCAAGTGTCTAGTCAATAAAGAGCATCAGTCAGCCTTCTCAGTGACCCTCTCATTCCTACATGCCACTTCAACATGCTTGGGAGTATACCTAACCAAATACATGAGTACACCATGACCCAGTCACCTTAGCCTATAAGTGATCACCATGCTGAGCAAAATGTCCACAGTGAATTTGTATTCTCCTGTCTTCTTTCACATACCTAGTTTGTAGTCATTCTGGACAATAATACTATTCAAACTATTCCAATATCCAAATAACTTACCATTTTCTCTTCAATACAGATGCAGGTGATGAGTAGATAAGATGCCTCAGTGGCTAAGAGTACTGGCTGTTCTTCCAGAGAACCTGGGCCCAAGTCTCACCACCCAAATGGCAGTTCCCAACAATCTGTGACTCCAGTTCTAGGTGATCTAATCTATTCTCTGTCTGTTGGAGGCACCAGGCATGCACATGGTATACAGACATACATGTAGACAAATCCCTCATAGATATTAAAAAAAAAAAAAAACCTATATCTTTAAAAAAAAAAACAAGAAGAGGTTTAGCACCTATAATCTCTCAGAGTTACCTGGGTGCATGAAATTATGAGAAAGCCAAGTGCTTTCCTCTCCCATCCCTGGAGGTCTTGGTTTTTTACTGTCACCATCACTGGCTAGCTGGCAGGGAAGCTTCTCATTATTCTTGAATGTATTGGAAGACAAGGATGGATGCCCCTTGTGTAAACATACCTTAAGGAGAGGAAATCATATTCAGAGGCTTTCTGGTCAAAAGTCCCTGGTGGGAACAGACCCCAGCACCTTAAGAAGATGATCTACCTTAAGAAGGAGGGTGGAATGTGGGAGGTTTGGTTGTCTGTCATCACAGAAGAGGAGGCTGAAAGGAGCACATCTGTGCGGGTCCATCCACTTAGCAATCCCCATCCACAGTGTTCTCTCAGTGACCATCATCCCACCACACAGAGAGCTGTGGAACTTCACCCTCTATGTGGCTCAGAGCCTGGCTACGTCGTGGTCCTGGGCCCCTCAAAACGTGTTAAAGTAAAGTATCATCACTCGCCCACCAGACCTCATGCTTATGACTACTTTCTGTAGTAGTTGTGATTATCTCCTGGACTGTGGATATATGCCTGTACAACACATAAAGATATGTAACCATCTATGTGTAGGTGAGGACAAGAGAGAGACACAGAAAAGATGCGTGCTGTCCTTGGTCCCTAATATCAGTTCAATGATGGGGATTGTGGGTACCATCCCCAACACCTACTGCAAGGTGCAGCATCCAGTAGGTGCTTAATAAATATTTGCTGAATAAATAAATGGATGAGTGAGCAAATGAGTAGAACACATACTTGTAAAACAGAAGGAAAATGAATGGAAGGGAAAGGTGCTGGGGAAACCGGCTGTTCTTTCCCTGAGAGTTTTATAAGCAGTTCTTGTCAGAGAGTCGTTTTAAGAGAGAAGAACTGAGACTCTACCTTGAACTCAGTGTCAACTTCTGAATTACACAGCCATTTCTTTGTACTTCTCTTTCAAAATACTCCACCCCACTCTCAGGGCTTTAACAACAAAATAAGACTTACATGATTGTAAGTTTCCCTCAGAATAAATGCACATAAGCTAAAGAAATCATTCCAGTGACTTTAGATTGCTTATATTTCTTTGAGTCATACACTCGACTCCTTGAAGGGACTCAGTATCAAAACAGCAAGTGCACGCTTTGCACACCAACAGCCCTGTCCTCTCAGAAACATGCTTTTCTGGACAGAGTTGGCAATATGACTGCTTGCTCTGGAGGAAGCCTTGTGAGGTTCTCATAGCTGGTGGGATCTGAGACAGGTTCACTCTTCAGTTTCCACAGAATGAACCTGAGGGTGGCAATCCCACCCTCGGGGTGGAGTAGTTGTGTAATGCTTCACATTACACGAAAGACTTACTGTTTGGTCATTCGAGTGAACAGCGCTCCTGTCCCACACAGCACCACACATGCACCCATCACTCTCAACTAATATTAATTGCAGCTGAAATTCACTGTGGAGGGGAACAGCTGAAGAATTTCCAAGAAGTGAGGCTTTCAATTGTAGATCTCTTTAAACAAGCTTCAAAATAAAATAAAAAAATGTAACATTTAAGACTGAATACACATACACACACACACACACACACACACACACACACACACACACACACACCAAGTGCCATAAAAACGACTTTTCATAAATTCTTAGAGGTATCTGGCAGACAGCAGTTGCTTTGCAGTTTAAGATGAGGAAATCAGACAACGGCTGCTGTGTAAGGCAGCTAGCGTAGGTATTGATGGGAGCCACATGGACTCTAGGCATTATTTTCTGTTCAGTCGTTTGTTAGTTGATTGGTTTGGTTTTTGAGATAGACTCTTGCTCTACAGTCCAGGCTAACCCTTTTATGATTGTCCTACCGCAGAGATCCAAGTGCTACACTTACAAGTGTCAACTACAACACCTGCTTGTATTGTTTTTAAAGAAAATGGAAGGCCTCATTCCTTGTGTCACACACCCCATCGCCAGGAATGTCTAGAGTAATGTTGAATGGACTCTGAGTTATATCAAGGGTTAAGTATGTTGTGTCCAGTGAATAAAAGAAGCAAGAGGGCATCACACATGTTTGAAACTCTGGCGTGCATTGAGCAATGCTTGCCGTGGTCACTGTGGCACAGATACTTGTATGTAGCCCAACATAAAGACCAGAAATAGTTTTGAGGGTCATCAGAAAGAGGAAAGCCGTTTTCCAACAGTGGAATTAAGTCTTTGAGAGCATCAAGTCATCAAAGGCTTTGCTTGAAGAACCAGCCCCCCCCCCACCCAACTTGCCTGAGAGTTGAGAGACCCACTGTCACCAGAGCCAAGCAGGGATAGGCTGCCTGCTGCTATGCATGATTTATTCAATTCAGGAGCTAGTGCAGCAGGAGAGGAAATCCTCATGGCTTTACCTTCAAAATCAGATTGCTGAGATCGGCATACACACACTGTGGGTAAGATTTCCCTAAAGGTTCTAAGATGGGGAAGTGAGACAGAAGCATCCCGTTGAGCACCTCTGGTCTCTGATACTTGAACATGAGAGCTCCTGGTGTGATTTTCATCGAACATCAAACCCTGCATAGCATGGCTGCTGTGCATCCAAGTGGTCTGAGCATGTCATGGTGCCACAGGACAACCCCCCTTAATGCAGGAAGAAAGGCTCACTTCCCCAACCCTTTGCCTTGACCTCTGCCCACTGCCAGTGGGGAAAGAGCACTCTCTTAGCCTTCTATGGTACTATTTGCACACAGGCAGCTGCTTGCTGTATTCCATTGCTTCATCTCAGTTGTTGTTCCAGGTTTTAGTGTGGGTAAGCACTTAACACTTTGAATGAGAACAGAGACATTTGCTATTTAAAGTAGTCTTCTTTCAATTAGAAATTTTTTATGCCCCTGTCTCCCAGTGTATGAATCCTTATGATGGATATAGCTCCTTTTCGATAATTCCTTGGGATGAGTGAATACCCCCAATGTTTACTGAGCAAGGATGTCAATGAATTATGAATGGAGGAAACCGTTCCGATGGACAGGCACTCTAATTAATAAAGCCAGTTTGCTACAGCTTTCTAAATGCATGAGCAGCACCAGGGCTTTGTAGCAATGTAGCTGATGCAGGTAACAGATTTTAACAGCCTGTCTGGGAAAAGAACAAGGCAAATAGGAGGTGAGCTGGGCCAACCCAGGACAACCCACTTTGTTTCTAAATGCCTCTTCTGTTTCGCCTACCATGAGGGCCTTAGACTGGACCAGATCAATGAGCTACATAAAGAAGTCTTTCTCTATAGCTGGAGCTTTAACCCTTAGCATTCACTGATCAACTCTTGGTGGAATATCTCCCCTGGCTCTTAGAAGGTAAATATTCTCAAGCTACAAACAAGGTCAATAGGCAGCCATGCCTTTGATAAAAGATCCAAATACCTCTATAGATTGGTAGATCAGATGTTTACAACCACTGGGCTACAGGCTTTGGATTAGGGCATGTATCGTCGACACTATGCTAAAATTAAGAGGTTGATTCTGATCTCACAAGGCTTTTCAGGTTCGGCTCCAGTTTTCAACACAGCCTAGGTTTTCATCAGGCTTTGCTGAATATTAATATTTAAAATATTTTCTTCTGTTTATCTCTCTCCATCCTGCCTCAGACAATTCATTCATGTTTGCACTTACCTATAATTTGTTCAGGGGATGCCATAGCAACTTCCCTCCCTGATCTGTGGGGCACCAACCATGATGTCTGATGTAGCAAGAGCAGAAGGCAAAGGCAGAGTCCCAGCAGTGTTAGGGCTTTTATTTTGCTGATTTACACTGAGTACCACCCTGTTGGTAGGTGCTTTAGGGTCACTCAATGCTGATTATCACTTCAAATTCATAACATCCATTCTCAGGCAAGTATAGTAAATTCGCCTGCTTTGAGCAGAGCATAGAGTGCCTCTCTGTTCTATAGATGGCCCCAGATTCCTATTTTCATGTATGCACATACTGCAGAGTCTGCACCTTTTGAACATGAGCAAGATGGCCAACAGGGCAAAATGCCATTCCTGTTATGTACATGCATCATATACCAAAGGAAGATCATTTACAGATATCAATAAGGTCCCTAACTTTGTTGACCTTTAGTTAATCAAAATATTATTATAGTTGGTTCTGACCTTAAATCTCATCAGGGGAGCAATTTAAAAGGCTTGAGCATCAAAGCGGATGAGGAAGTGGCATGCCTGGATTTTGGAGAAGGCCACAGTCTGGCAATCTCCCCAAACTGAGGGGGCCCAGTACAGGACAGCACTGAAACCTAACAGTGAATCTGAGAGGGGATAACAAGCCTCCAATGTCACAGGTTGAGCCAAAACCCTGTCTCTCGAACCTTCTTGGGAACTTAAAAAGAGGTCCAACTAAATGTTGCTTATACTTAAATCCTGAAAATTGTGGTATTTAAGGGTTCAGTTTGTGGCTATTTTTGTTTTTATTGTTGTTTTGTTTTTGTTGTTTGTTGTTTGTTTTTGTTTTTAACCAGGCATTAGGTAGCTATTATATCTCTGGATAATGCACAGGTTACCCACAGGAAATTTACATGTGAAGATGTGGAAAGAATTCACAGGAAATGCATCTGGCAAGCCTTAATTGGCCAAATTATACATGATTTCACAGATGGAAATCTCTAATTGATGCCAACATTGTAACCTAATTACAGAAATGGGCTCAAGTTTGATCCTTCAAACATTTGATGTGTGTATGCAGCATGCTGGTGAGTAGCCTATATAATTTGGTGTTTCAGTAGTCTAAAGGACACTGAAAAGTGGCTGGACTCATGGGACACTGGAGACTATTTGAATGTTTGGTATGAACTTGCTTAGGACATGTCTGGGAAGGCCAGATATGGAAGAAAGTAACGTAATCTTTTCTTGTCAGTCACTGAGCCCACACTGACCACACTGTGGAGCAGCCTCTGAGGGTGCTAATTTGAATTTGACTTAAAGACTTACCACACGATGTTGACCAGTTGCTCTCATCCTAGGGAATCCACAGGTGGACAGCTGAGCTTTTAATTTAGAACACTGGAGAAATCAGTACTGGTTGGAAGCATGACTCTTGGCTATGTTCCCTTTCCTCCACCCATGGCTTGGGAAGAGGCCTGATATATAAAGCTTCTAGTAGGATGATGTCAGAAGCTCTACTGACGCCTTGGTTTGGTCAGGAGTTCTACTGATGCCTTGGTTTGGTCAGGAGTTCTACTGATGCCTTGGTTTGGTCAGGAGCTCTACTGATGCCTTGGTTTGGTCACAAGTTCAGCATATACAAGTTTCATGTTCTCTCAGTGGTTTAGTAGTGAACAGGGGTTAAAGAATTCTCCCAGGTCCATTTGAGACCTCAAGTGGGGATATTTGCAATTACACCCCTATTACTCACAAAACCATGACTGTACAGGGTGCATTTGATCTTGTGATGGCCCTTGTGAGGGAGATTACTGTTCCCTTTGAGGCTTTCCTGTAATTGCAGACTCTGGTGGCACACATAGCTTGTTGTGTGAGCTGTGAAGTCCTGCCTCCTTTGCTGCCAATGATGTAAAAAGTCCTTCTCATCCATACTGGCCCACAAGCACACAGCAGACACAGGTTCTACAGGACTCAGTAGAGCATGAGCTTTCTTCAAGACTCAAGATGATGTCTGACAATAATAGTGAATCTCAGGCAGTGGTGAGCAAGGCCTAGGCAGAGACAACGTGTCTAAACAGTAGTAATTTTAAATTCTGATGTTTTAAACTTTCCTTTAAAATGAGTTGATAATTTCTCAAGTCAAACATAAGTAAAAATTATGTATGGTATTCCATGAGATTCTAAATTCGGATACTTCCTTAAGATCTGACCTGATCCATGTGTATGTCGTACATTGACTTCATGCAGGAGAAAGGATTACCACCTAGGCAGCCACTCCATCTTCTGTGAGTAAGAGCTCTTGAGTAATTTCAAGGCCAGGCCCTGCTCTGAGTCAGATAGATCCATACAGGGGCTAGGCAAGGTTCTCACCTTCTGAGGCTTCACCAATGCAAATGATAATGATGCAGGGCATAAGTGACTTTGGCTTAGGAAAAAAGTAAATAAAAGAGCTTGAACAAGACTGTGAGAGTGGCCAAGGCAGGCAAGCCAGGGAATGCTCATGGTGGAGACAGTGCTGGGATCAAGCCAAAGATGCTAACTAGGAGCTAGCCATACAGAGATCTTAGAAAAGAACATTCCAGGAAGAGAATGAAAATCATGTCTACTCTGAAGAATCCCCAACCTCCTCAAGAGCCAAAAAGAAGGAGAACAATGAGGTTAGAGCAGCATTAAAGAAGGAGCAGAGTGGAGATGAGTCAGGGAAGATGACCATGTGCCCAGTCTGAATGTAGGACTAGAGACTGGGGGGAGATGTGGGGATGGGGACCTCTCCCAAGAATGTCAGCATTGAAGTGATAAGAAACTTCTTATTCAGCACCCCCCACCCAGACCCAGCCTATCATGGAACAACCTTTCTATGAACATTTTCTGATGACTAAATGACATAAACATGGCAAGAATTCCAGGGGTGTTTTGATGCACTAAACCTGAAATGGGTACTAGAAGTGCCATAGACATGAGGTCTGAAATGTGCTAAGTCCTTCCTGCAGGTTCAACATGCTGTAACAGACGGTCCCCAACTTCAACATGCTGTGACCATCTCACATACTCAGTCCCCAACTTTCAATGACTCAATCTAAGGTTTTTACATTCCACACTGGTTCAAAGTTGGCACATACTCAGTAGAAACTATAAAAGGAAGTTGAACTTTTCATCTTCATAGGTTAATGATAAAAAATCCTGAAATATATACAGTCCTGTATGCAGCAGGTTAGGTAGGCCAAGCTAAAGGATATGATAGACTAAAATGCATCTAAGATTTTTTTATTATATTTTTTTCAGAGGCTACTGGGGCATGTACATCAAGAAGATGAGTGTGGAATTCAGAAGAAAACTTGTAGGAGTTTATATTCTCTGTCTACCTTGAGTCCTGAGAATCAAACCCAGGACATCAGACTTAGCAGCAAGCCCCTGATGGCCTCTTGTTGGCCTTAAAATGCATTTGACTTGATAATTTGAAGTAGGTTTGATGTTACTTGACTGCACTGTAATCTGAGGAACATTTATTTTAACTAATCTACCTACCAACAATATCTTACTATTCCAATTAACAGATAAAAAAGCTAAGACATAGAGGCCACATTTCAGAGCACAACATAGCATTAGATGAGAGTTTAGTGCATCCTAACCTATCTTAGTCAGGGTTTCTATTCCTGCACAAAACATCATGACAAAGAAGCAAATTGAAGAGCAAAGGGTTTATTCAGCTTACACTTTTTTCATTGCTGTTCATCACTAAAGGAAGTCAGGACTGGAACTCAAGCAGGTGAGGAAGCAGGAGCAGATGCAGAAGCCATGGAGAGATGTTACTTACTGGCTTGCTTCCCCTGGCTTGCTCAACTTGCTTTCTTATAGAACCCAGGACTATCAGCCCAGGGATGGCACCACCCACAATGGGCCCTCCCACCTTGATCACTAATTGAGAAAATGCCTTACAGCTGGCTCTCATAGAGGCATTTCCTCAAGGGAGGCTCCTTTCTCTGTGATAACTCCAGCTTGTCATGCTGACACACAAAAGCAGCCAGTACATAACCCTCCTCTCCTACTACAATCTCTCTAGTGACCCTACAGATAGTAAATATTGTATCAAGCTGAGGAGGAGTGTTGTTAGAGCAGGAGATGATGAAGGAGGCCGCCCGAGTGGGAATATGGATCTACTCAAGAAGGGTGAGATTAAAAAGAAGAAAATAAAAGAAATGAGAGCAGAGATGCAGAACAAAGATGCAGGCATCACCCAGAAGCATCTCAAAGCATGGATCTGGAGCATCAGCAAGACAAAAGAGGACTAGCTCTGCTTGCATTAGAGAGCATTGTTCATGCATCTTGCTTAGTGAACAAGCACTTGCTTTATTTATCCTATTTTCAAGAGGAAAGAAATGAGCTTCTGCAAGTTTCAATAACTTGTCCAAAGCCAGATGGCTAGTGACCAGCTGAGCTATATTTCAAGCCCTTGGGGAGTCTTTTTCCTGGCCTGGCTGAAGGAAACTGGAATGGTTTATTTTTCATAGGAAATTAGAGACACCAGAAACATTAATTTTTATTTTAAAAAATCCTGGCCTAGACCAAGAATATGAGTGTCCCATCTTTTCCTGGAGTAATGATAATAGGACCTGGCTCAGGCCCATCTAGAGAATTCAGACACTGGCTCAAATCCCTTAGACCTCTTCAGACTTGGACAGAGATTTTGGATCCAATGTAATTTCTTAAGATGTTCACTCTGTCACAGTGACAGAGTGTCTTCTCTCAGTGGAAATCATGGGGGTCTTTGGTAGCTGGTCCTCTCCTGTCAAAGGTATGCTGGGAATTAGCCTCCCTATCCCTATGTGGACTCTGATGCTCTCAGGGCCCCCTCCCTGAGCACTGCATTGCTGACCACATGGAGTAGGAAAGAGCATGCCAGCAAACTCTGGCCTCCAGCTCTGATTCTTCCAGCTCATTGGGCACAAATCACCCATTTTGTGTGTGCTGCATAACCAGAGAGTCTATGTCTACATCTTCCCTCTAACTATCTATGAAGTTCTGAGGACCTTGACACAGGTCTATCAGCCTCAGATTGAAAGTCAAACTGAGCTGGAAAACATCTGATTTCACAAGTCACCTCTCAACTTCTTCATTTCAAACTTAACTCACAGCCTTCGGGCTAGTGAATCTCATTAACCTCTCCATACTGGTGAGTGGTTTTCCATAGTGCAAGTCAATCCTGTGTAGAGTTTGGCCCTTTAGATGTGCGTAGATGTGTCTGATTCATATTATACAAAGAGCATATATTCATATGCCCATAAAGTTCTGCTTAATGAATTCCAATTTCGATTGGTGGTTTATTTCTCGAGGACTTAAGTACCTATGTGTGTTGAATTACCCTATCCCTGTTGGCTTGCCACTGACTTAAACTGGAGTATTTGATTTAAAAAGATACAATTTAAGAAGATACAAAAAGAAAGACAATTCCCAACACAATGCTCACTCTCTACTCTGAATAGCCCTTCAGGGACTGCAGAGAAAGGGTATGGGGGATGGGGAGGGTCAAATTCACAGTAAGGACTGCTTGAATCTCTAGACTGAAGAGCTAGAAAGTTATACTCAGTATTATAATTGCTACATTGCTTGATTGCATTTGTAAATGTATGCATTTCAAGTGGCAACAAAAGATGTTCTATGTTTACCTGCGTGTTTTTAAAACCAAAATCAAGAGCACAGGAAAGGCCTTGGCCCTGCATCCATGCTTGCCAGAAGAGGACCACTCTGGGGGAAATCTCATCGAGATTGTAGAGTTTCTGTATGTCCAAATGGTTAAAACAACAAAATTCATCTTTTTCCTACTTGGCTAAATTCAGACAAATGTCTCACTAACCAACGGTGTTCACATATTTGATATTGTTTGGACAACTACAGTATATATCCCACGGAGCACGCTTCACAAATACCCCTCCCCCAATAAACACCATGTCTCCCCTTTCTTCACCTGTCCATCCTTGGCTGTGTAAGAATCCCAAGTGATGACAGGGGTTGTGTTGCAGATGTATCTGAGGCTGGGGTTAGAAGCTTCCAAACTCAGTTGTTCTGAGCATTTTGGCAAGTTGTAGTTCTCTGAAGTAATCTCCATTTACTATAAAGGAGAAACAAAAACTTCTTTAATGAGGGTTGAGAGCTACACTTAACTAAGCCAGTATTTAGAATGCACCAGTTTAAGAAAGTGGCACTAGTAAGTTCTCCCATAGTGTCTATGACCTCACCAGTTGGGAATTGCTGGCTAAATTTACATTACCAGGCATAAAATTCCTCCTACTGGATGGGTCATAAGTCTAATCAGACAGCTGTTGCTTATTCTCAATACACACGTGTTAGTATTTCACCTTTAGGGATGTTTGGCTGTGCAGGTCACTGCTCTGGTTCATAAGCACCCCAGCTAGGTAGGACTAATGATTGCTTCCCTCCTTTGGCAACTTACATAGAACCTTCCAATACAGTGAGAGACAGTCCTCAAGGAAGAGGTTTCTAAGTCAGTTCCAGCTCCGTTCCTCCAAGTTCTGTGTCCAAAATGTGAGGTGTTTCTTCAAGAACTAGGAGGCGACCAAGGGCAACAGCAACAGACTATATTGTTTTGGGAGTCTCTTGAACTACTCTGACCAACAACAATACAGAGGGAGGTTTCCCATGCCTAGCACTGGGGATTTGGTTGATTGTCTATGGTTTGGGGGAGAGCATTATCGCCCCAGATGGGATACCTTCATTAAAAAAAAAAGTTCTCAAATGACAAGGCACCCTGTTGAGACCTATTGGAATCTTGGGTCATAATGGGAGGTTCTTGAATTATTGGAGGCATATTTTCAGAAGGGATTTGAGGATGCCTCTTTAAATACACACTGACCCAATAACTTACTCTTGTGGCCTCATGAGGATAAAGCAATGAGACATGGGGCTCATAATAACATGTTATCCAAATAGTTTAATGTGTACAACAGAGCCCACCATTCTATCTAGGCACGGCACCAATCAGCCTTGACAGCTCTGACAGGCCCTGTCACTCTATCTAGGAATGATGCCAACCAGCCTCTACCTGGCTGGTTCCAGGTTTACTGAATCAACTGGTCCCACCTGCTCTAGCAGTGTAGAGTCGTGGAGTATGTTACCACCACATACCTACCAAGTACTTCCCTCCGGGATGCAGAGTCTTGAAGTCTGGTCTCCATTTAAAGGTATCACCTGGGCAGGTAGCTGCAAGCTCACTCCCATAAGCCTTCTGGGAAACTAGGCAGAAAAACTGGAAAGCTTTTTCAACTTCTGTGGTGAAACTGTGTTGGGAAAGAAGAAGGTAAAACTTAAAACAGAAGCCTCGTAAGTCTGGGAAGAAGGTATGCAAGGAGCTAGAAGGGAGTTGGGAGGGGCTGAGAGGAGGGAGGTGAAGGGGTAAGGTGACATAAAAAAATTTATTTGTCTTAGTCACTGTTCTATTGCTGTAAAGAGACATCATGACCATGGTATCACTTATAAAAGAAAGCATTTAACTGGGGCTTGCTTACAGTATCAGAGCAGTAGCCTGTTGCCATGGCTGGAAGCACAGAGGGACACAGGAAGATATGGTGCTGCAGAAGTGCCTGAGAGTTCTACATCCAGATCCACAGCTCACCCCAAAGACACACGTCCTCCAACAAGGACACACCCACCTCCTAATCCTAAATCATGTCACTACCTGATGACTAAACACTCAAATGTATGAGCCTGTGGTGGCCATTCTTCTTCAAACCACAACAGTATTAAAAATAAAGAAATCAGGAAATTAAGGGAATACAAATTTAAAAATAAAGACAGCAGCCTCCTCTTCTTTATATTACCCATCCTTCAAATTCTTCCCACATAAAGCCGGCCCTCATTTCTCCAAATGTCTTCAATAAGCTCCCCCTTGCCATTCTTTATCCCATATCTGAAACTGTTCTTGGTGTCATTTCTGAACTTCTGCTTTGTGTTAGTTCACAAATGAGTGTGCATTGTTTCTTGTAATTTTTCGTGAGATATTTTCCTGTCTCTCATTTTAAAGTCATTCCCCAACCTTTACAGACTCATTCCATAGTCTCATGGATCAGGTGCACACACAGCCTTTGCACATATTTAAGGGTTCACTGTGATGTCACAACACAGACACCTGCACAGCAATCAGGTCAGGTGACTGTTATGTCCATCCCTGCATTTCTTCCTGTGGGGAAGAGTCCAAATCTCCTGTATGTGCTGTGTGAGGTATGTACTTTCTGGGTGTAGGTGCATTTTGAGTATCCCCCAGGCTCTGGTGTGATTAATGTCCTGACCTCCAGGTAGAGACATTCAGAGAAGTGGTAGGTTCTTCAGGCAGTGGGGTCCCATGGGTAGAGCCCACACACCCAGAAGATGTCAGTGTGCTTGTCCAACTTCCTTTGGAAAATTTAAGTTCTTATGAAAAATAAAATAAAATATAAGTTCTTACATGCACAAATGCTCCCAGTATAACCTGCTGCTATTTTCTGCCTTCATTAGAGGCCAAGTTGATGGAGCTCACCATTCTCAGACTTTAAATCTTATAACTGTGAACTAAATAAACCTTTCCACTTTGCAACTTAGCTGCCTTTGGTATTTTGTTGTAGTAACATGAACTTGACAACAATATCTAATTGTTATGGACCATTAGTAAATATGTTGTGCTACAAGATGCTAAATGTTACTATGTATCCTCATGCACCCTATAGTGTCTCACAGTCTTCTCTCCAGACTCCTCTTAGTAATGAGTATAGAAGCCACAGCTTATAGCTAACCAGATCCCTTACCCCCACTTCCTACCATAGTTAATCCCATAAGAGCAACAAACAACTGTCTCGTAGATATTATATTAATTATAATTCTTTAATGAAATCTACAACATAGCTTATGTTACTTTGTTACTGGTGGGCTGGGACTGCATCAGATGTTTCCAAGATTTTGCCTCCTCTCCAAAGAATTGAAAATAAGGGTTCACACAGATTCACAAAAGCAATAGGATAACTTTGTTTGGAACAAAGCAACAGTACAGTTTGAAGAGGGACTTACTGTCAAGATTGACAGTTGGCTACCTCAGGGAAGGCTCCTGATTACCGTTCCAAGGCTCTTTTTGTGGTGTATGAGGAGAAGAGCTTCTTACTAAGGGACATAGTTTGGTGTTTCTCTATTTTGATAGATTCAGTCATACAATTATTTTTCCTATTGTACATAACCCTTCTCACAATGCATCTGAGTTTAGTCACATACACACCCTGTTATGGTAAGTAGGGGATTTTTCCTTTAAAAGAATAAACTTAAAGGACACAGTTTACTTCACTGCAAATACAGCCCAAACTAGTTCAAGCTGGATCAACCCTTGCATTCCTTGTACCTAGACACATTAGGGAATAGAGTTGTATGAAAACTGTCTAAATTGGATTGTTCCCCGAGGCATGTTAAGGTTCTAAGGTGGGAGTGCAGGTAGTCCAATGCAGGTGGGGGTTCCCGGAGATTCTGAGGATGCTAGCCAGAGTGTGGAAAGGGACTCGTGCATCGTGTGCAAGGGTGAAGGAGCTACACTGCCAAGTGCATTTCTACAAGAGGTGGTCTAATCAAACCAAATGGCATGTAGGCTGAACTGCTCCTATGCTTGCCTGACTCTGTCTAATTACCAAAGTACAGCTGTGTTTCCATGAAATATGTGCTCGCTTCTATCATGTGTAAGCATTCAGTCAAACAGACTTTGCTCACCACCATCCCACCTCTGGCATCTCTGGTATTTCCTCAAAGAGTAAGGGGTTTTCAAGGTCCACTGCACAACATTTATTTTTTTAAATCCGTGCATTGCAAGCTTGTCACGTAATTCTGCTTTTCCTAAAATATACACTACTCATGTGGGCTCTGACTTTGACCTTTGGCTCGCTTTTGATAGTTTTTGGTTGTTTATTTTTTTGGAAAGTAATTTATTTTAGTCATGCTTGCACCCCATAATTTTGATTCTACTGAAATCATAAAAAGCATTAGAACATCTCCATAAGAAGGTTCCTGTGTGTGTGTTTGCCTTTAGCCAAGCTTATAGCTTTTCATTGATGAGCTGCTGCTATGGCAATTTTCATAGTATTCAGTCACTAAAGACATCATTGCATAGAAAATGACATTTTCAATAGGCTCATTTGTCAATGCAGCTTAACAATCCTCAAGTATGTCCTGTTTTGAACTTTATCCTACAATTGACACAGTTGAGACTTCTGTTCCTAGTTATTCTTTAGTACATCATCTTTTGCAGACATTTTTACAAGATTGGTTTTCGTTTGGTTTGATTTTTTTCCCAGGGCACTAATATCCTCTAGAATATATAACTATGTATAGTTATATAATATATGTAATATATTACATATATGTAATATATTACATATATTATATGTATGTAATATATGTAATATATTACATATATTATATATATGTTCAATAAAAAGAAAATAAAAAATAAAACTTTGGCATATGTTGTTTTGCTGCTTTTGTAGTTGCTATTGGATCATCCAAATCCCACGGCTTTAAAAGAACACTAACTCTCTAAAAACAGATTCTGAATCAGGACGAAGCTTTGAGGTTTTGATATGTCTTCTCCATATTAACTGATGTGATCTGCATTAGAGACAATGTATAAATATATAATTTAACAGCATAAATACACAGTGATTTTAGAGAGCTTAAACAAGCAGCCATTTATGATCCTACAAAGGTTGATTTGATATATTTTAAGTAAAGAAATGTTGAAAGGAAAAAAGAAAATCAGATATATAGAGATAGGATTCGACACAGGATGCCTTCCCAACAGTTTGCTTTGTGACATCAGGGTACATACAGTGGACAGTGCTTCAAGAAGCAGCACTGTGAATCCCTCAAACACCATGAGGCGTGTGGAAAGTACCACTGTGGAGATGTAAGTGGTAATACTCCCCGCCTTGTCCACCTGCTTATCAAGAGTATTCAAGAGCTGACTCCAAGACAAAACTACTGGGAGCCCACAAGCAAATGAAAACATGAAATTGGCCTTCCTTGAAAACATGAAATTGGCCTTCCTTGAAAACATGAAATTGGCCTTCCTTAAGTTGTTTCCTCGCCTGGGATTCTGAATCAGTTTTCATCAAAGAACAGAAATTTCAACTCATAATAATCCTTAGATTATTTTTATTTCTAGCTTCAATGAGCAATTTCATTATCAGCCTGGTAAGAAATTCTATGCCTGTATTCTCTACCTACAACATGATGGCACCTGGATACCATGATCACCCCAAGCTTGTTTATTATTTTTTTTAGCTGATTTCAGACATGGAGTTTGTGTGTGCATGCATGCACACACACACACATACCACAAGACCATACCACAAGACCACACACACAAATAATTCCCATTGTGACATGTGTCTATCCATGGGTCTCCCTTGCCCTTTGTCAAGCCTAGGTCTTTGAAACCAGAGCAGAGCATGGGATTTCATATGATGGATGTAAATGGCAGTCCTGTATAGTACCCATCCTGGGACTACCATGTTGCTAGAGCATCTGAGAGTGCTGGAGTCACTTGCTACAACAGGGCACTTAAGCACAGCCTGTAGAGCCACGCGTACCGATCCAGTTGGTAATTACTGGAGTCATTTTCTCCAGTCTGGGAGTGAAGTGGTCACAGGGGGCACATTCTGGGTTAGAAAGAAAAGGCTTGTACAGAGACGTAGGCTTTAATCAGGGGACAGTAGACAAGCATTTTAGAAAGTCTCCCCTTGCCTCGCTGTGATGAAGAATAAATGACCCACCAGCAAATGACTCCCAATGCTGCTGCTACAGCTCCCTGGAAATACCCACAATGCTTCTGCCTGGATTTCAAAGATGGTCTGGGTCTCACTGTGGTCATTAGTGCTGTAGAAAAAACAGCAGTCGATCAATGGATTGGCTCTGGGGAGATGCTTCAGGGTTTCATCGCTCTAGGCCACAGTTATAATGTTAGATGGGAGAGGACAGATATTTATGGGGCTCTCCCGTAATAGGAGACCAGAGGACAGTGGGAAAGTGTAAGGGATTGGACTTCTTAGGAGGAGCAAGCCAGTCTGTAACACAAGGTCTTCCTCACTTGCGTCTACCTAGTTCAGCTTTCCCTTAACCAGGCCACTTCACTCCATCTGACTCTGCCCCTTGAATTACTCCTGAAACCAGACACCTTGAGCTCTAGGCACAGAATAGCCTCATGCCAGGTTCTTTCTCAGGCAAAGGGAACATCCTCCAATATGAACCTTTCAAACTACGTGCTCAGGCCTTGGGTAGACAGTGTCTATTCAGAAAGGTGTGACTGAAATTTAGAGTGTAAAGAATCCCTGCTGGGGATGGTGGAGCATGCTTTTAATCCCAGCACCTGGGAGGCAGAGGCAGGCAGATTTCTGAGTTCAAGGCCAGCCTGGTCTACAAAGTGAGTTTCAGGACAGCCAGGGCTATACAGAGAAACACTGTCTTGAAAAACAAACAAACAAACAAACAACAACAACAACAACAACAAAACATTGGTGGATTAAACTTTACATCTGTGATTCCATCTGTGGGCTCAGAGATGTTCTTTCATTGTAGATAATTTGTCCTAAATCATTTATGACTCTGGAGCACATGGTTAGTGACCTGTTCCTGAGTAGACACTCTGTCCTGTGACCCTGTAAAAAGGGTCCTTACTTGGGACCCTTAATTAGGTAGGCAGTTACTGGGGGTGATTTTAAACCCAATAGAAGAAGGCACCCCAGAAGGGCTCATAGACACTGCAGGCTCTGTCTACTTTCATTGATGACCTAGGAGATGAGAAAAGTCTTTAAAAACAAATATTAAAATTCAACAGTGTGATTCTCCTCAGTGTAAAATCCACTAATCACCCTTGCAGAAGGCCCCAAACCCACAGGGCCTACGAAATATTAACTTAGCATTTGCACTTTCATTTAGCATGTGGCTCAGATTCTCATTAGCATTTATGACCATGAAGTGAATTTAATTTGTTTCTGTTCATAAGAAAGAAGACAGAATTTGAAGGTTTGCTTTGCTACTAAAATTATTATTGACCAATTGCTAGAAGAGACAGAAGTGGGTAGAAAAAGTGCAGAACATAGATTCTTTTTCTGGGTTAATTATCTTGTCAGAAGCCATGGTCCATGACACACAGGGCTCCTGTCAGAGTAGATTTATGAGCAGATTATGATATGCCTGTTACCTCTTGATCACCACTACACAGCATGTGCCCAAGAAGCAGGCTCTTTCTACGAACTACATTATTTATGACAAATTGTAACACTAGAAATTTAAAGGCTTCAATTTTGCCAGAATGGGTGTCAGAAATCCTGTTTATCTCAAACATGGATTTTCCTTTTCAGAGTAGAATTTCCAAAATCAACTTTCAAGGAGGAAAACTCTACATAGATTTATAAGTTTAGAGGATTCAGTCCAAGGTTGGTTAAATCTATTTCTTTGGACCTGAGGTAAAGAATAACAGTGTAGAAGTGGGAATGGGGGGGGTGGACACGGTGAACCTGGTAGTAATCAGAGAATAGAGAGACAGACAGAAGGAAACAGGGACACCATACACTTCAAAGGCACACCAACAGCAATCCACTTTCACTAAGCAGGTTCCCATCTCCCATCATCTCCAAATGAGAGCATCAGAGTATAAATATACTGATGGACCAGTCCATTCATGAAGTATGGGATTCATTACTAATCATTTTATAACATATAACAGGAACATTAAAACCTATGCATTTTAAAAACCTTATTGGAATATAACTGGCATATGTGAAATATAAAGTTTATAAATTTAACTGATGTATGCACCTGTAAAATCAACAACATAACAAATATAATCAGTTTTGAACCCTGAGACCCTCAACCTTTTTTGTGTTGGTTAATTCTGCATGCTAACTTGTCTGGGCCAGAGGCCAGCATTATTCTGAACATTGCTTTAAAAGTAGTTTTGTGAATGAACTGAATGCGCAGATGAGTGAACTTCAGCTTGCTTGACTCTCCACTGGATTTTGACCCCATGGGTCCCAAGTCTTGTGAGCCAATTCAGTAAAATAACTATTCTAAACATGCACCATGGTTGCTGTGTCCTCAATAGACACCCAGCTCCCTACCCTGTCTCCATCCAGTCTCATAGCGGCTCCCATATCAGCTCCCAGGCAACTGTTGGTCTATTTCTCATCACTACAAATGATTTCATATCTCTTAGAGTATACAAATGAATTAAGAGCTTGTCTTCTTCATTTAATCTCAGAGTCATGAGGTTGGTATCTTCATGTTTCATTTGCTGTTAACCCATTCATCTGTATGTGACCATTTCAGGGTTTTATTTTCTAGGTCATGTCTACTAGAAATAAAATTACTGTGAATATTTCTGTACAAGTTTTGTATTGAAACATGGTTCTGTGCCTCCTGGGAAAAGCAGATAGGTATGGCATTGTTGATATATAGCTAATGATATCTTAATTCAATGCTGCTCCTTCATATTGTAATAGAAAGACCAGAAACCCAATTTCTTCTTCTATACTACTGTCTCTTGGCTATGATTAATTTCATTCCTAGAGTTTGGTAGAATGCTTTCATGACTATTTACAGGTGTGTCTTTCAATGTCTAAAGAAAGAAAATCTGTACTCTCAAGCTTTGAAATATAAGCTTATTTTCATGTGAAAAGTATAATGGTTTATATTCTGTATAATCTCAAGTCCACAAAGAATTGAATAAAATTCCCTTTGATGGAAGAATAGAATTAAGAGCTCTTTGTGGATGTCAAATATTCTAAATCTATGTCTCAGTCTAAAAATAGATGAAGCTATTTTGTTTTCTGTACGAAGAGCTCTATGGTTCAGTGTGCGACTTGACTTGACAGTGGTAAATTGGCTTAAAAACTGAGAAAATTAAAAGCTAAGAGAAATACCATTGAAATACAGATGAGCACACACACACACACACACACACACACACACACACACACAGAATTACCTGGAGAATGATGAGGTGACATGCTAACCAAACTACTGTCAGCATGTTTGCTTTTCTACTTTATTCTTAGATTTTGATTTGTTTGTCTGTCTATGTGTCCAGGTCATTTGCCGCCAGACCAGGTTGTCACCATTAGCAATCTTACCTTTCATAATCTTCCTTGGTGGCAGGTGTAGTGGATCAGAAAGAAAGTATGTTGAGAAAGAAGGCAACCTGAGACACTAAGAGAAACATTATTTGAAGTGGTATTATCATTGCTCTATGAGCAAATCCCTGTGTTATCTCCAACAATAAAAAGATCATTTTAGCATAAATAAAATAAAGTCAATCAGTTACTGAGCCTCAAGGCACTATCAGATAGGAGTAGTAATAAATCAAGCTGATAGCCTTACAACAACCCTGGATTTTTCTTTCTAATCAAATAAGATCAGAACCCGGCTATCACTGCAGGAGAAGAGCCAGATTTAATTAGCTTATCCAACAGTGTCATTTAGTAAATCAAAAACCTTTGAAAGGTCAATGAATCTTGTCCTTATCATCACATTATCTCCCATCACTAACGAGGTACCATCAACCAGCCCCATGGTGACGGTCATTTTGCTGTCTCCCCACAGCCCACGCTGGATAGTGACACTACCACTTTAGAAATGGTCTTGCTCTGAAAAGTCTATTCATTTCCAGTTCTGCCTTAAAACACCTTTAACCATAGAATTTGTCAGCATCAGTACCCATCACAAATTCAGCAACTTATGACAAGTGTTACCAGTAGAACATTGAGCCACGAAGCAAGACTTGCCTCCCAGTGTATATCCTTCTAAGAGGAGAGACATAAGCACTTGGGAATTCTGATGGGGCATCAGGCTTTGTTTAACTGGTTCACTATAGTGTATGTGAAATCAGAGTTCAGAAGATAGAGAGGCCACAGATGAGGAGGGGCAAGATGCCTGGCCTTTGAGGCATATGTACAAACAGCAATGTGGAAGGGAAGCTGCAGGCGAGGAGAGAGAACAGTAAGCCAGATGACTTTGTCAGAGCTTGTCTCCACGGCAGTGACTGCCACACCTTTGTCCACAGATGGTGTTGATAGAGCAATGGCTCAGCTAGCAAAGCACATGGCCCATAAGCATGGGGACCTGAGCTGGTTGCCTCATAACCTATGCTGAAAAGCAAATTATGGTAGTTAAATCTTGTAATCCCAGCCCTGGGGAGGCAGAGACAGGAGGACTCAGGAGAATCAAGAGCTTATTGGCCAGAGAGCGTAGTGAATCAGCCAACCTCAGACCAGTGAGAGACCCTGCTTTAAAACATCAGCTTAGACATCTACCTGGCAACAACAACTGATGTTGGCCTCTGTCCTCCACACATACCCAGGGTGCATGCATACACAATAGTAATAATAGTAAATGTGTAAGCCATAGCACACACAGTGTTAGCATTGTCCAGTGAACTGTCTTCCACATGATTATTTTTCATATATCAACTAGCTCAGTCCTCAAGAGTACCCCCCATACACACAAATCCTTTAAATGGTTTAAGTGGGACAAATGCTTTAAGTAAAGCGAACCCAATGTCAATCAGCAATTAATAAGATCAAACCCGATCCTTCCTCTTCTTTATCTAGGAGAACACAGCTTGCCTTTCTTCCACAGTTTCTATAGACAACGTGGATTCTAACACGCCAGGTTAAACAGCGTTGATCTGTAGAGCAATTGACAAGAGTATTGGATTTTCATTGTTCTTGATCTGAAATGCCAATGTGAGATGCTCTCTGTTGGACTCAATCGGCAAGAAACATCCTAAGCAGGTGATTGCATGGACACAGAGGAGGCAAACCATGCTAACTGACAGCCATACTAGAGACTCCCGCCAGATCCTTGCATTCAGTAGCCACTCAATGATAATTCTTCCCAAAGTCCCATCTCTATGTGATATCTTTGTCCAAACAGGTAAGGAACTAGATCTTCTAATAGTTTAATTTCCCAAGGTCAGCATAGAAAATGGACTTGGAAGCCTCCTGTGAATTCTAAAACCTTTGCCAATATGTGGGTCATATAACCCCTGGATTCAGTGAGCTACATGAATTCCAAAGGCTTCCAGTACTAGCCTACAGGTGAGCCCTTGAGTACATTTAATTGTTACAGGTAAGAACAACTTGAAGGGCAGCATGCTGGCAAGTGAATGCATGGCCCGTAGCATTCATGTGCTACAGTGACATGGATTGGAAAAAACGTGAGGCTCTTACACTATATATGACCATTGAATTGACAGGGCCGGAATGTATATCTTTGCCACACATGGTAATGACTTGTGGAGGCTATGAACCTCCAACATGTCGGTGACAAATTAGATGTGGACAACTTCAGACATGAGTCACTAGAGAAAACACCATGAAAAACCAAACATGCAGCCCTATTCAGGGGAATTCTGTTGATGCTCTCTGTTCAACTTTTATTTAAGAAAATTCTTAGGCTGATAAAGATATGTGAACCAAAAGATCTGATGACAAATATAAAATCATAATTATATATCAGTTTTTTAATTTGTCAAGGTTATGCATTTATTTAACATATATTTTCTCTGGAAAGCTCACTAAAGGGACATTCTTTCTCCTAGGAAGACCTCTATTCATACAAACACACACACACACACACACACACTCTCTCACACACACGTAATTTTTGTTCTGGAGAAGTTTCTTTACTTACTAATAGATGAGAAAATACACGTGTTTTGTAATAGTTTCTTTCGTACTTTTATGTCAAAATATTCATAGTCCTTTTAATTACATATTATATTCCTGTAATAAATGCGTATTAGATTTAACTTTTTTTCAGTTTCATCCAGGATGCAGCTCCTGCAAGGCTCTCTCCATACTCCAGTGGGTTGTCCTGCACCAATACACATACAGGCAGCACAGAGTGGACTCACTCAGAAACCACATGATGTTGAGAAGAAAATGGGTGTAACTGGAGGATGGGGAATAGGGTGATCTCATCAAAACACATTGTATCCATGTATGAAATGCTCAAGTAACAAAAGATTCAGTTGCTAAATAAAGGGGTGTGGTGTAAAAAGAATCTATGTAACATAAACAAAAGCACAAAGCAGCATGAGTTTGCAAGATGTGATGGAGTAGGGATTCCCAACCTCATCTGGAAGAGTTGATGAGGAATGTGTCTAAGGAAGGATACCTCTGTCCATCTGAGCAGAGCCATCCCCTCCATTGCTGGCTTGTGCTCTGTGTGCAGCCCTGAAGACACAATCTGAAACAGCCTGTGCACAGATGGCCAGCTAGAGAGCACCACCTGAGGACAAGAGAACCTTCAGGAAGTTTCAACCTTAGCAACACAGAGGAAGCTGTGAGAAGACAGAAGTACTTTAGAACTTCCTCTTTGAAATGGAAGTGATGAGGCTTCTGTGAATAAGCAGCTCTCACCCTAGGAAGCTGCACTCCACAGCAAGGGTGTTTCCCTGTGGTGCCTTGCACACTGCTAGCCTTTCTGTTCGATTATCAGCAGTTTGTTTATCTGTGAGAACACTCTTCTGTGAAGTACTGTCAAGAGTCTGAATGACAGTGAGAAAAATGTACAGGGATGTGAGAGAACAGTGCATATGGAGTTGAGTGACAAGTTCTTAAAGGAAACCCTAAAATATAAGTTCCTGGCCAGAATTTTCAATGATTGCCTAATCCAGGCGGGCCAAGCTGTCTGTTACCTGGGTTCTTGTCCCCTCTTTTGGGAGGGGCTAGTGATAGGCTGTCCTTCTGTAAGGAGCCATCTCTAGCTGACATCTGTCATCTGTCAACCACTTAACTATAATGATGGGCAAAGTTGCTATCCACTGTCAATGGGCCATATGGACTGATAGTAAACGAACAGACTGTAGCCACATCTCATAGATGCAGGACTTATACAGGTGAGCCAGCATGCTGCTCGATACTGGGTGGGTTGGAGCCCTGCATGTGTGCTGCAGAGAAAAAAAGGAGGGTCAGGCATGTGACTCCGGAAGCATCTTGTCTTAACCTTTATCACAAGGCTGACAGGAATAAATAAACATACAAATAAATAACTCTTGATGACAACAAATTTGTGGGGTAACCATGGAATGGGAGAAGAGCTGGAAACATACTTCTATGACAGTCATAGACACTAGCCACAGGAAGTAACTTATGGTGACATAAGTGTCACAAGGAAGGTAGTTTGTGTCCTTATTGAAAGATAAGCACTACTGGGAGCAAGGCTCACAAAATCCTGGAGTCCCTTGTGTACATCAGCAAGTTTTCAAGTAGATTATTTGAAATAATAATACAAGAAGTTTTAAAAATATTCATTAATTAGAGCTTTGATCTAATTTTAGTATCAAGTCCATGTGTTCCTACAACTTTAGATTTTTTTTCCTCATACCTTTGTTCAGATATTCTCTTTTATCTTGGGTGTGTTTGAAGAGGGCATGTTATGGGACTGGGAGATGGCCAAGTGGTTAAGAACCCTCGTTTGTCTTCCAGAGGACCTGAAATCAGTTCCTAGCACCCCTGACAGGCAGCTCACAACAGCCTCTAACCTCAGCTCCAGGGGATCCAACGTTCTCATCTGGCTTCCATGGGCAGCTGCTCTCTCTCTCTCTCTCTCTCTCTCTCTCTCTCTCTCTCTCTCTCTCTCTCACACACACACACACACACACACACACACACACATATTAAAATTAAGACAGAATTTAAGAAAGTGTGTTATTGGGAATTTTCCAAGGGAAATCTCCATTGATAGCAACTAAACAAAATTAGAATTTGATATTGAATCCAAGATAACAATTATTTTCACAACCAGAGTTAAGAGCAAGTAACTATAATTGAAGAATCAATTTGTAATCACTAATCTTTCAACTCCTTTTGGCTGTAGACTAATATATTGGTGTCAGTGGTTTTCTGTCCTGGCTGTACATTACATGAGTTGAATAAGAATAAGAGTGGTCCAAGAATGACTCTTTTTTTAAATTATCAATCATTCCAACACACTGTGGACAGCCATTACTTGTAAATTTCGCTAAACATGCTCTTGAATGAAGTGTGATGAAGCCTAGTGGACATTGGGGAAGCCATTCTAGCCTCAATAGGCATGGGTGTGAAGCATGATGCCTGAATCCTAGGTCTGGCAGTTTGTGTGAAAGAGGCAAATCCAGCATTCAGGGTCTTACCAAGTCCCAGCCATTTCTTGGAGGCTTCTGTGTCCATAACTTCTGTATGATCCTCCTGTGAACATTTCTGCTCTACAATCAGGTCAATAGTGTTCTCTGAACATCTAACCACTCTGAAATTCCTGTTCCACAAGAATGCCAGTTCTCAGGGAAAGTGAAAAGGCTGCCTCGTCGTTAGAGATGGCCAGCTCCCAAGAACGCCTTCCAGGCCAGTCTCCCTGGTTTCCACAGCTACTGGGGCTCTTAGCACGCATGCTTAATGCATGATATACTCAAGCATTTGCTGCCTGCTTTGGCTCTGCAAAAAATCAATTGATTTGCCTTATACTGAGTTTATACAGTAAGAATTTTGGTAAGAATGGTTGCCATATTGAGGACAAAAACCCTACATATCAAAGAGGTTAAATATTTTGCTGAGAAGTTACAAAGGTGGATTTCATCCCAGGGGATCTCTAACCCTAAAGCTTCCATTTTTCACCTACTAGCATTTTTCTACAAGTCTGTTCTAGTCTACTGTGATAAACACCATTGCCAAAAGCAACTTGGGAAGTAAAGGGTTTCTTTCATTTTATGACTCTCAAGTCCTAGGTCACAGTCCATCAGTAAATGAAGTCAGGGAAGGAACCTAGAGAGAAAGTAGAGCCGGCTATGTAAGAACGCTGCTTACTGGCTTGCTTGAGGCTTGTTCAGCCTGCTTCTATATACGATCCAGGACCACCTGCCCTGAGGTGACACTCCATACTGTACGATGAGGCCTCTCAGACCAATCATTATAAGTCTTCTCACATTAATCTATAAGCAAGAAATGTGTCACACACTTGCCTATAGGCCAATCTGATGGAGACATCATTTCAACTGAGCTTCCGTCTTCACTGATGACTAGTTTATGTCACATTGACCAAACTACATCAGCTAAAGTGTTCAGTCTCTTTAAAATACTCAATATCTCTTTTAAAGTCTAAAGTCAATAAATTATGTACTTTCTTATTCCAAGAGGGAAGAACTAGGGCATGGTTACAATTAGATCAATGCAGAACTAAACTCCAACAGTATAAAACAGCTATGTCTGATATATGGTTCTCATTCATGAGCTTCTGGTCTCCAAGTGGGTAAAACAGTTGCACTTCTCCAGCTAAGCCTCCCTCAGCATATGCAGCTTGTCTCTTAAGCTCAACCTGGCAGGCTCCACTCCACACCTATTGATGCCCTTCGTGGTTTCCCACAGTCTTGGCATCTCCAATATCTTAGAATATTCATTATAATTGAGGCTATACTTTCACAACGGCCTCTGAGCCTACCTACTTATCATGGTTCCACACCTCAACTTCTTTCCATGATTCCTTCAAATTCTGTAGTCTTCTCAACTACACACCTCTACTAGGGGCCCCTCCTGACCTCTTACAGTGCCAAGCCTCATCTGCTTTCCCATACCCTTCAATCATACAGCCTTCATGTGTGTCATCAAAACCAGTACTGCATAAGAGACTCTTACACATTACCAAGCTTAACTCTCAGCATCAGATGAAGCCTTGGCCCTACTGGACCAAAGAAAGCTCTGTGTGCTGGCCCTGAGAAAATATTTCCCAGATTTTGCCTCAATGATGCTTGTTTCTTGCTAATCAAAGTTGATTTGTAGCCCCAGCTGACAAGAAACCACATACTTCTCAATATAAAATATGACATGAGTAGATAGAGTCTTTGAGGGACTTTTGAGCTTCTCTCTGGACCTTCACAATCCAGGCTTCCACTGTCTACATTCCTCTCAGCACTCTTACTTTGAAAGCTCTTGTAGAACAGTCTATTAAGCTTTGAGTACTAATGGCTTTTCTAGGACCAAGTTCCAAACACTCCCAATGGCCTTCTCACCAGTACAATCCCCAGAGTAGTTTGCCTTCTATTGCTGTGATAAGCACTATAATCAGAAGTGACTTGAAATGGAAATGGTTTATTTCCTATGAAAGCTTGCAGCCAAACATGAAGAGGGAGGCCAGGCAGGAACTCAAACAGGAACCTAGAGACAGGAATTGGTGCTGGGGCATGCTGCTCACTGGCTTGCTTCCCAACACTTGCTCAATCTCTTCTTATGTACAAGCCAGGACCATATGCACAAAGTGTCAGTGTTCTCAAATCAATCACTAGTCAGTAAAATCCCCCACAGATTTGACTACATGCCAATCTGAGGGGAGCCTCTTCTCAGTTGAGGTTCACTCTTCACAGATGATCCTAACATGTTAAGTTGACTTTTAAAAACTTCATCAATTTGAAATCCCTTATCCTAAACTTAGAATCAACAACCTGAGAAATGACTGACTCTGCACCCCTGTCCCCTTTCAGCTCGGTTACCATTCTCTGTTCTAGGTTGATAATCTATATGCATTTCCTCTCAGCTGAGGTTGAACATGGTCAGACCACCGTGCAAGCCTGCCCTTGAACACAGAGCAGCCGAGACTCTGGAGGCTCTACACTTGAACTTGAGCATTATAATTTGATGGGAACGTTTTTTCTGTTCGGCCCAGACATGGAGGGAGATGGTAGATTGAAGAACTGGTTTGTCCAAAACTACCTTAGTGAACTAAGGAGTTTATTGGGGTTACTAATAAGAGTATGAATGAGCAGGGCAACATGACCACATGGAAGGCCCTCATGAACTCGCCTTTACTCAAGCCCCCACACAAGTCACAGAGATACACAACACCAAAGAATCTCTCTCACTGTATTGTCATTCATCTTACAAAGTGGAGGAGACCCATGAGTCTTTTAGTCTATTACTGGTTTGATGAACCCCTTGAGCCCTCTTCTTCCACAGGGGAACATTTCAATTAGGAGGAAACAGATACATAGTGTAGATAAGCTAGGCTATGCTTGAATGTTTGATATTAAATCAGTAAACTAAAGAGCTTGGCACACAGATTGCCTTTGGAGTGAAATTTTTCTTATTAAATCTTGGTATACATTTTTAAAATTTGTGGTAGTTTATTTTTCCTGAAAAACCAAAGGAGAAATAGCTTTTTGGCAAACATGTATAATAATATTCACTTAATTTACTCGGAAGTAGTGAAACTCTAAATTTAAATAAAGAGGACAGTTTTATTTTAAATTTTAAAACGTGGAAGAAACCAGCCATGTGGAAGGCTAAGAAACTGCTTCATCTCCACATTATATCCAAAACTGTTTCTAGTTGCACAACTTAAACTGTTAAAAATATTTATTTCACTTAAAAAAAAAAGCCACACACTTATTTGCTCAATACAGTATTTCTGTTTTATGAAGTGGTACTTGTGCTATATATTTTGAAAATTAAAAAGCTAGTATACTTTATTTCAATTAAGCTGTATTGATAATTTTACTCAAATGTATTGGGGAGAGGCCAATAACATTGAAAAATGCTGAAATTAGAAGAAACTATTTCCCTCATGCACATATACATTCATAAACACCACAGAGTTTTATTAAAAACTTCATAAGGTAGATTGACATATACAAAGTGTCGCATCACTGTCTAGGATATAACACTGTAGGGATAGTGGTGGCTTGCAGTTGAAATACATCAGCGCATCTTGGTAGCTGTTCTTTCTTCCTTAGGATCCCACTGTCTTTCACGTGTTTGATTTCTTTATGCCAAAGGGTTTGCAGCTTGTCAGAAATCTACTGAATGCTAAACATAAAGTAAAAATGGTGGGTGGGAGGGGAGTTCTGCCCACTCACTGACGTATGGGTAGCAGGAAGGAAGCTGATAGGCACAAATGAGTCAGATCTGATATGGAGCACAGATCCTCTGGGAACAGATTAGCATGGAACCCGTGAGAGGTGCACCTGCTAGTTCCTATGTCAATAACACAAGAGAGAGTTACTGGAGGGGAGGGGGCCTCAACTGAGAAAATGCCACAATAAGATTAGGCCGTAAGGCACTTTCTTAATTAGTAACTGATGTGGAAGGGTCCAGCGCATTGTGCATGTTGCCATGCCTAGGCTGTTCTAGGCCACGAAAGCCATAATGAGCAAGCCAGTAAGCAGCAGCCCTCCATGGCCTTGGCATCAGCTTCTCCTCCCAGGTTCCTGCACTGTTTGAGTTGCTGCCCTCACTGCTTTTGATAACGGACTCTCATCATGGAACTGCGTGTGAAATAAACTCTTCTCTCCTCAGATTGCAACAGTCACCCTAACTGGGATAAAAGGTAATTGGCAAAGTGAAATAATGTAATAATATATACAAATAATATATACAAATATAAAAATAATGAGTATCTACACATATGTATGTGTTCCGTGTGTGCACATACACACGCAGATTTAGTCATATATACATAGTCAGGGTATGCTTCTCTGGAGGCATGTTAGGAGTTGGGGCTCAGTTGCGGAGCACTATCCTTGAAGGGACAGCTATAAAGAAGTTGGATTTGAATCAGAAAGAAATTGGATGGCAATGAGGCTTTACTCCCAGGAGAGAAGGATGAAATCCATTTTATAAATATAAATATGACAGTAGTTTATGGGATATAACGAACAGAAAACATCTAAGAGCCCCAAGCTCATTAGAATGATCTTACCAAAGCCCATTTGTGAAATTTAAGAGGAAATGAAGAAGAACGGAAGAGTCAAAGGCGAATGCTGGGTCATCAGCGAGCTAGGCATAAATTGGTGCTCGAAAGAGCAGCAGCAAAGGTCAGGACACGGTCAGGAGGAGTGAGCTCAGCCAACTAGCACTGAGAGGCTCAGTCTTAGAGCAACCATGCTAATGAACGCACACCCTACAGAACTGGGCTCAAAGCGCGTTCTGCTGAGATGGGACCTTTGAAGAGACAACACAGCTTGCAGGGCAGCTAAGGATCACTGAGTTACGCTCTCGTCCCTAAGCAACGAAACTTCAATATGCCCGGCTCGCTTTCTTTAATAAAATGGGCTTGCACCATGACGTGTTTTCAGATTTTTTATTAAAAAAAAAAGTCTATAACTCTTACTTGTTCTAGCCGTTACTTTCTGGTGCCATCTTTTTTTTTTTTTTTTTTTTTTTGGTATCTTTATCCGGTTTATTCAAGCAACACATAAGTTCTGCCTCCTGTGTCAGTGTGGCTCATCTCCCCGTGCATCTCACCTTTGGACCAGTTATTTTTTTCCACCCTTCCTCAAACTCCCCTTCAGATTCCAGAGCAGAAGATCAAATGAAGAATTTTAATGTGTATTTCAGTTTTCCGTATAAATCATCCTGTCATTTTGGCACGGCAGCTGACTTCCCTCGTATTAGCTGGAGAAGATCATGAATAAATTTGCAGCATGCTGCACAGGGGATTATGTGTACATGAAATAATTCTTATTGGCAATTGCTTTTACAACTCAGTGCACAGAAAATTTAACATGAGGGCATAGAATCCCATTTCTCACACCAGGGTGAAACTGGAGAGCTGCAAACAGAGATACTGAAGAAAGGAGGCTATTTCTCATCAGCCTCTTTGTTTGTTTTTGCTTTTGTTTTTGTTTTGTTTGTTTTTGTATACCTGCAGAAGCACCCTCATCACTGTTAGAAGTGCACATCACTATTAGCCACAATCTCCTAGGAATTTCCTATAGTTCTAAGTCAAAAGCCATTGCTCTTCACTTTGGTATTGAAGATCCCCCACACTCTGATCCATTCCAAAGTTCTGTCTCTGGCTTAGACTACTCTTGTGAAAACATGATGAATGTGTGGCTCATTGACCAACCTCTGTCTTGTACCATCACTTGATATAGTAACCATCTTCCAAGCCTTCCCATTTTGTGATGGTTTGTATATGCTTGGGCTAAGAAGTGGCACTATTAGGAGGTGTGGTCTTGTTGGAGTAGGTGTGTCACTGTGAGTGTTGGCTTTAGTAGCCTAGCCCTAGCTGCCTGGAAGGGAATATTATGCTATCAGCCTTCAGATGAAGATGTAGAACTCTCAGCTCCTCTTACACCATGCCTGCCTGGATGCTGCCATGTTCCTGCCTTGATGAAAACAGACTAAACCTCTGAAGCTGTAAGCCAGCCCCAATTAAATGTTGTCCTAATAAGAAAGAGTTGCCTTGGTCATGGTGTCTGTTCACAGTAGTAACACCTTACCTAAGATATAGTTGTTCTGGCCTCCAAGGGTTAAGGCCTGGCAATAGCTCTGCTATTCAGTGTCCTATTTCTCATGATTTCTATACCTAGTGGCCAGGACCTCTCTGCCTCACTGCTAACCTAGGTTTTGGTGTCAACCTTCCCAGTGATGATGAAAGAGTTAATACTTTATACTTTATATTTGTTTATAATACTTTATAAGTAAATTGTATTTATTGTATTAATACAATTTATTTATTTATAAAGAGATTAATACTTTATAGACTCAGGAAAATATTGGTACCTATTGGTGCCACCTTATAGTGTCTGAAATTCTCACTGTATTTGTGACCTTTGTGAACAAAGAGTCTGTCTAAGCCTACACCTTGATACCCAGTGTGCTGAGGGCACAACACTCTTGTGGAGCAACTTTTTGTATATCCATTATTCCCTAAAAACACTGGGGATTTTGCATTCTGCTGAGTCCATGGATCTGGGCATCATGTGTGGCAAGCTTTCTAATTTTATCACCTGGTAAAATAGGAGAATACTTAATTAACACATACATAATGTCTCAGTGGACATATCTCTCTTGTCTTATGATACATGTAATTAGCATGGAGTGTGTTTAATTCCACACAAATCTTGAGTCAAACTGACTCTGGCTATATTAGATGATTTTCTGTCTCCTGTAGATTTCCCTACAGCAACAGTGTGACTTCAGGCCCCTCTTAAGTTCCTTACAAATGTCCCTTCTCTTAGTCATCCAGATACATATTGAATCATATCATATTGGAAACTCAGTTCTTAAAGTCAACACCATCATTAGCTTTATAGTCTCATAGCTCTTGGCTTTCAATTCAGAAACTGTAAGGACACAAGTTTTAAGGTAACATGGGGGCTAGGTTGTGTGAATGTCACTCTGCTGTGAGTTGTGAAACTTCTACAAGGCTCAAGCACATCCATGAACATGACAGCAGCAGGGAGCTCACCACCTAGCCCATCTTTGCAAACATCTCTCTACATATGAAGAGCTTCCTGTTTGTCATTGTTGTTGTCTTATTCTGCATACATAATTCTCTCTATGTCTCCCTGTACACATACAATGTACAATCAGTACACCATGAGATTGCAGTCCCCTAAATTTTAAGACAAACCTTATGGGATCTGCAACCTCAACCCTAACAGCATTAGACATCAGTTATTCCAGGTAATATGTAGTTTGAGTTATACCTTCATCCTGAAGCTATCTCCTATTGTTGTTTTGTCTTCAGATAGATTCGTTGACTTTAGGCTTCAATCTCTTTTTAATTGAAAATAGATTTGTCTCTCATATAATATATCCCAACCAGTTTTCCCTCCATACCTCCCAGGTCCCTCCCATCTCCTCTCATCCCTGGATCCACCCCCCTTATCTCCCTTCAGATAAGAGTAGGTCTCCAAGAGACAAGAACCAAACATGACAAAACAAAATATAGTAAGACAAGGCCAAAGCCCTCACATTAAAGCTGGACAAGGCAACCTAAGAGGAGGAAAAGTCCCAGGATCAGGCAAAAGAGTCAGAGACATACCTGCTTCCACTTTTAGGAGTCCCACAAAAACACCAATCTAATAGCCACAACATATACACAGGGGATACAATATAGACTCATGCAGGCCCTGTGCTTGCCCCTTCAGTCACTGTGAGCCTATATGCACCCTGATTAGCTAATTAAGTGAACCATGCATCCTCAATCCCCTCTGACTCCTACAATCTTTCCGCTGCCTCTTCTGAAGCTTTCCCTGATCTCAGAAGGGAGAGACCTGATGGGGACTTCCAGTTTAGACTCTCTTTCTTTCTCTCTCTCTCTCTCTCTCTCTCTCTCTCTCTCTCTCTCTCTCTCTCTCTCTCTTTCTCTCTCTCTCTGCATAATGTCTGGATATGGGTGTCTGTAACCACTCCCATCTGCTACCAGGGAAAACCTCTCTGATGGCAACTGAACAAGGCACTGATCTAAGAGTATAGCAGAATATCATTAGGAATCATTTTACTGTTTTTTTTCCTAATCACGTTTATTTCTACCCTAGGTCTCTGGAATGTCCAGTCTCTGGGTCCTGGCCATCCAGGCAGTGACATTCATGGGCTTTCCTTTCCAGGAACAGGCCTCAAGTTAAATCAGACATTGATTGGCCACTCCCCCAAGTTCTATGCCACCTTTTCGCCAGCATATCTTGTAGTCAAAGGACTTCTAGCTCGATTAGTTTCCAGGTTTCTCTTTTGGTTGCCTGCAGAGTACCTTTCTGCATGAAAGACATTAGAACTTAAGGGTGAAGTCTTAATGCAGGCACTAGCTCATCCTCTCTACATTCAAGGAGCTGTGTGAATTTTGACTCTAGCAATAGAGCTTTGACTGTCAGTTTTAAGAGAGTTTTCTATCCTAGCATCAGCCTGGGTATTTAGGGATCCCCGCAGCATGGTTGCATTTAACTGAAAGCAACCCAGTCCACCACTGGAATCCTTGTCCAGCTACAAAAGATGGCCAGCTCAGCCTCTATATCCTCCATTACTAGGAGTCCTCACTAGGATCACCCTCATGGATTCCAGGAAGTTCCCACTGTACTAATTTCTAGGCCACTACCCAAATGACCCCCAGTTGTAGCTGTCTTTCCCCAAATTCTCTCCCTCTGCACCTCCCCCTGATCTCTCCCATTTCTATCCCTAAATGTTTCCAGGCTACACAAAAAATCTATTCTATTTCCCCTTTCCAGGGAGATGCATACATTCCCCCCCATTGAGGCCTCCTCTTTATCTAACCTCTTTGGATCTCTAGATTATAGCTTGATTATCATTTACTTAATATCTAATATCCACTTATAAGTGAATATATACCATATTTGTCTTTCTGGGTCTGGATTACCTCACTCAGCATGTATTTTTCTAGATGCATCAATTTGCCTCCAAATTCCATTATGTAATTTTTTATTAGCTAAGCAATATTCCATTGTGTAAATAAACCACATTTTTTAAATCCATTCTTCTGTTGAGGGACATCTAAGTTGTTTCTCTGTTTCTGGCTATTATGAATAAAGCTGCAATGAACATAGTTGTTCAAGTGTCTTCACGGTAGGGTGGAGCATCCTCTGTGATGTATGACCAAGAGTGACATAGCTGGGTCTTGAGGTAGATTGATTTCTAATTTTCTCTGTGTGTATTCTCCTTGTCTAAGTAATGTCAATAATCACTCTGGATAGAACATTAAAAAAAAAATGAAACAATCTACTTTTGATCTTCCTGCCTCAGCTTCCTGAATCCATGGTTACATATATCTATTACCATGTTCAAATCATGAACATTGACTAATGATGATGGAGTCAATCCACAGTGAAAACAGAATGATTGTGAGCATATGGATACCTAACTACAGATTCTCAAAACATACACAAGCAAAAATGGGCAGAACTGAAGGAAAGAAAACATCAAGAACCCAAAAGTGACATCTGTCCTGTACATTTTACTTGTTTAGTTGGTGATCTAGAGTTACCTGGTAAGAGAGTCTCTGTGGAAGATTGTCTGGATCAATTTGGCTTCTAGACATTGCTGTGGGTGTGGAGAGCGGTAGAGCTGGAGAGGCATTCGCCTTGACAAGATGGTGCCTACATCCGCTGTCGACTCCTGGTAAACAACTGTTTGCTCATGTGCGTAGAGTGAAAAGGCGCCAAATCACGGCCCATCCCGGGGCGTCACATGGGGTGATGAGCAAACAGCCAATCATGGGTGGACACGCCGCGCTGTGGTGTATATAAGCAGTGCCGATTATTGGCTCGGGGTCTTCCTCTTCATGATGCAATAAATGCTTGCTGCAGAAGGATCCTAGTGTCTGCGTGTCTTCTTGCTGGCGAGACGGCTGCACGGGCTACACTGTGGGGACTGATGTGATTCACACTGATTAATGTGGAAAGAGCCAGAGAGACAGTGGCTGGCACCATGGCTTGTACTTGGGACCTAGACCTAGACAAGGAAGGAGAGTAAGCTGAGCCACAAGCATGCATGCATTCATTTCTCTCTGCTGTTGCCTGTAGGTGTGATGTGAGAAGTTCCCAGAAGTGGTGGACTGTGTCCTGGAATTTTGAGCTAAAACAAACTCTCCCCTTAGCTGCTTTAGATGAGAGTATTTTATCATAGTAACAGAAATAAAACCAAAACAGTATCCGAGCACACTAGTGTCAAGAGTGAATGGAACCCTGTGATTCCAGTAAAGTAAAGACCTTGCTTTGCCTTACGTCTCTCAGAAAGCAATAGAACATTCCAGCAACAGTAGTAATGGGATGAAAATCCCTCCCTAAGTTACTCGGTCATCCCAAGGACAACCCAACCCATCTGTTAGGGCATAAACAAGTTTATCAATAAATTTTGAAATCATTAAAAGTATATGGGAGGAAATGAGAGATGAGTGACAGCAATTTGAGACATTTAGAGGTGATTTGAGACAGATAGTGGTGATTCGTCCATGAATATCTACTGAGTCACCACGATCTTAAGCTAAAACAAAACCCACAGCATTTCAGAATTTACAGGATGAAACTAAGAGATTTATAGACAGATGTGGATCAGAGATGTATGGACAGATGGGGGTCTGCGATGCCTCTTTCCGTCATTTTGACAAATATCTGAGAAAAACCACTTAATGCAGGAATGATTAATTCTTCCATATGTGATCCAAAGCTGAAACTAAGAAGCCAATTCCATTTACAATGGCATCAAAGAACACGAGACCATGTTCCATTCAGAACACCTGTAAGGTCTGGGTAAAATGTCTAGCACAGGGTGGGGAGGAGAACACAGCTTTGGAGTGGATTTAACAAAAAACAAAGTTCGTATCCTGAAAACCACAAAATATTACTCAAAGATACTTAGGGCCTACATAAAGACATTCAGTGCTTACAGACAAAAGGCTTAATTATGTTAATGTAGCAAAATTTTTCCATGTATAGATTCTACATAATTCTTATTAAAGTTTCTGAGTCGATGTTGCAGAAATCAATGGACTCATTCTTAAATTTATATAGAATTTTAAAGGATGCGTAGCAAATAAAATAACTTCAAAATGAGGGGAAACTGGAGAACTGCTCTTTTCTAAGAGGACAAGAAGTACTGGCACGTGCTTCAGGGAAACTCTGCCATGGGATGCAACCCAGAGCCCAGAAAGAAACCCATACCTTGTGTTCAATGGACTTTTAACAAAGGTATCAAGAAAATCCAGTGGGAAAATCTTCAACAAATGGGGCTGGTGCAAGTAGATTTCCACACACAGAAAAAATAAGATTGTTTGCCTTCAAAACTAACTCAAATGTATCAAAGACTCAAGGGTAACATAATACAAAACTGGTAGAAAGAATGTGTATACATCCTTGTGCTCATGGATTTGGCAACAGTTTCTTAGACAAGGCACCAAACCATGAGGAAGTAGATAAAACATGTTAGACTTCATCAAAACTAGAAATATTTTTTGTTGTAAAAGTCACCACCAGGAAGGTAAAAAATTCCCCACAGAACATAATATATTTCAAAACATAGATAGGGCGAGGTAAAATGAGCCCAAAATGCTGACAGACAATCAATATTATCAAGAAAGCACATAGCATGGTACAAAGGGCTATTCTGGTAGTGGTAGTTTACATCAGAGGTGGAGGCAAGAGAGTAAGAAATCCAGTCCTAGACAACTTGAGTACTGGTCTCAAAACAACAGAATTAAAAGGCACAATAAAGCTGCTAAAACATCTAAATAGATGGCAGTAGGTAAGTATGTCTTCAGAAAAGACACACAAATGGATAATAAGCACTGAGAAGTAATAACTAATGGCCATGTCATTAAGGAAGTGCATCAGTTAACCACAGTGAGACCACTTTAATCTTCTCAGGTGATATTAATAATCCACAACAAAGCAGACACTAAGAATTGCTGGTAAGAATGTGGAGGGGCTGGGGGTCTTCATGCTTTGCTTGTATGAATTTAAAGTAACTATTATTTGCAAAACGCTTGACAGTTTGTCAAAACATTAATTTGTATATAGCCTGAAAATGCTAATTATATATACATGTATATGTATATGTATATGTATATATATATATATATTGAAAATATACATCTATACAAAAGTATGTGCCCAGATATGTATAGAACCATTGTTCAAAATGTTCATACAGTATTATCCAGAGTGGACAGAGGATTATGGGAAAGTGGAAAAGCGACACAGAGTTTCCATTACCGAGTACAAAGTTTCTTTGAAAATGATGAGAATGTTCTCAAATGGATTGTTACAGTTGCGTAATGGTGGGTGCACTACAAATCATTGAGTTCTACAGCTTAAGTGCATGGATTGTGTGTTTGTGATTTATACCCAATAAAGCTGCTAAAACATCTAAATAGATGGCCTTAAAAGTTTGAGCATTTAGAAACATTTAGAAACATTAGTTGCTGCCATTAGTTTTCTTAATAGTTATGGGCACCTAATTCATGACTTTAACTGTTTTAAAGGCTGCGGGTACAGGAATGGACAAGACAATCAAATTCCCCTATCATCTTGATACAAAGGAACATTCCCATGGCTTATGTGTCAGCAGGTCTGCAGTGCCAGTCACACACCTTCCTGATACCCTACATGTAGGACATGTGTTATCCCTAGTAAATGAACCACAGTATGACATTGTGAAATCAGGCCTGTTGGGGTAGGATCTCCAGTCAATGCATGCCAGAAAGTTAGGATGGATGAAGGGTACAGTCTTATAACCAGAAAATATAAAGGCATCTTACATAAGAAGAGAACTGGTATTTTCAATATCTCCATTTTTGAGACCACTTCTGTGACACTTAATAGTTGATATTTAGATGTATATGTTAGATAGCAAGAATTTAGGCATCAATTCATTAATTTTTATAGATAGATAGATAGATAGATAGATAGATAGATAGATAGATAGATAAGTGAATAGAAAGAGAGATACTACAATCACACTGCTTGTCATACTAAAATGTTTATAGCAATAGCTATAGCCTTAGATTTTCCTAATTGACCATTAATGGCATGAATTAATGGAATACTAGTAGAAGAAACAATCAGAATTTTATATAAAAGGCAAAAGGTTCTTGTTGTCTTTCTATATCTTCCAGGTAGATACCTCAGAGTACCTCTCTAGATGAACTAGAGATGGTACTCTTTTCTGTCTCCAGGCTCTGTGGATGGTGAAATTCTGCTGGTTGATGCGGAAATAGTTCCATATAGCCACTTGGCTAAGGAATACCCTGAGTACAAAAAAATTCCTAAGGACTTCCAACCACACTTTCCAGGGGAGAGAAATGAAGGAACCTCCTTGCATTTTCCTTTGTACATCTGTCTCTGCTTCCCAGCTGGAGGCACTGCCTCTTGAGAACAGACTCTTCTTGGGGCTGGTTTCTGAGACTAAGACCCATTTGGTCTCCCTGTAGTATATATGTCCCATCAAAATTTATTGATTGATATTTCCCTGAGGGAGATTGGGTCCCTATGAAAGGAACAGAATGGCTCTTCCTTCCCTACTCTCTACTTTTGCCTCATGGATTTCTGTGTACGGACCAAGAAGGTCCTTACCAAACACCAAATGTCTCTGGAGCTTTAAACTGTCCAGGCTGCAGAATGGTGAGAAATTAACTTATTTTGGTTATAAACTGCCAAGTTTATGATATTCTAGAATAACTGCCCAAAAGGCCTAAGGCAGTGACTGTGGTGGGTCAGCTTGGGGCTTCTCATCTGTTCCAGTCCACACTCCAGGGCTGGGCCAGGTCCTGTGCTCAGGTAACTGCCTATCTTGGCATCTTCCTCTCTTTTCAACATTTCTTCTCTACCAGCAGTCTCCAGTGTTGGTTACTATTCTCATTGCTATTGTAAAAGAGTCAACTCAAGGAAAAACATTTATTTGAGTTCACAGTTCCAGTCCCTTGTGGTGGGAAATCTCTGAGTCCTCAGTGGCTGGAGCATGGAAGAGTTTGGTGAATGACGAACCAGAGGACTCAGGCTCAGACTGAAAGCAGATGCAACCTTCAAACTCACTCTGTGATTCACTTGTGTTAGCTATGGCAGAGTCCCAAAGGATTCATAACCTCTCTAAATAGTGTCACCAGCTGGAGACAATAGTGTTCAAATGCATATGAAACTGTGAGAGACACTTCAAACCCAAACCATGGCATCTCTCCCATGTACCTAGTGACTATGTCCAGGCCTTTCCACCCAATCTGTTCACCTAAAAGGGTGTTAGTATGAAAAACTGGCCCACCAAGGCTTTGAAAACTCATGGTCCTGTTTATTTTAGTTATCTAGTTATTCGTCCCACTAGCCTTGTGGAGGCATTTCCAAGCTCACCTGGTACAAGAAAGATTAGCTCAGCACCATAACAGACAATCCCAAGGAGTTTATGGGCATTCATATGTAGAAAATCTTACTCATAGATACTTACTCTTCACTGCCTATAAATAAAAACTTTCTGGTTTTTTTTTTCAAGAATGGAGCTAAATGTCAAACAAAAACAACAGCAAAAGAATTTCCCCTAATTCTTTCTTAGTGTGATGGATAGTTTTAATTATCACTGTAACACAATATAGAATCCCTGTGCATGTCTGGGAGGGTTGTATCTTCATTACATTTTTGATGTAGGAAGGCTGAGCCCACTATGAGGAGCATCACGCTCTAGGTTTAGATCTTGGACTGGAGAAGAATGGAGCTGAACAGTAAGTGTGTACAAACACAGTTCTCTGCATGTGATGTGTCCTGCTATCTATGTTGACTTCATTGACAAGATGGGTTGATACGTGGAGATGTAAAGCTAAAATCAACACTTTTGGTCAGAGTATTTTATCATGTCAGCCGAAACAAAAACTGGACACCCAGGAATTATTGTTTCAGACAGTTCTTTGAGCATGCATCACTATCACAAAAGCACCTGGATCTGTCTACATCTATATCTATACCTGTATCTGTATCTATACCTGTATCTGTATCTATACCTGTATCTATATCTATACCTGTATCTGTATCTATACCTGTATCTGTATGTATATCTGTATCTATATCATCTCCATATAAACATTTTATATAAAGGAGTATTGGATGCTGTAAATAAAATTGCCTTAGAGTAAGTCATTTGTAAACAACAGAAGTAATTCCTTAAAATTATGGAGTCTGGAAAGACCACAATCACAATCCCAGTACATCTTGTGTCCCAAGGGGCCAATTCTCCTGGATGGTATTTACCCATAGCTGTGTCTACACCATGGAAGGGGTGCACAAGCTTCCCAGGGCCTCTTCTATAACTTGCCATCCACAAAATCTCCACACTAAGGATCTACTCATGCCCCCTCCCGCCCCTGGCCTGTGGCTTAATGCCTATGGCTTGGGGATGAGATTTCAGCTTTTGGATTTGGAGAGGAACAAGTATTCTATGCAGCAAGGAGCCGGCTTCTGCCTGCTCTTTCCTTTGCAGAAGTGTGGCTCGGCTGAGTAGTTTCTGAATTCTCTTACTAATTAGACTCTTGTATTTCAAACTACCCTGAACTTATATCTCCATTATAATTACAATATTATAAATCACGTATATCTAATTTGATCTGTGCACTTCATTCCAATATGGTAAATGGAGTACTGCAGACCACTGATGATTTTGAAAGAGGGCCCCTCAGCTATGAACACTGAGCCTCCCACTTTTCCTGGTTGAATTAATTGCATAAGAGGATCAGAAAAGAATGGTGGCTCAGAGCAGACAAATGCAAATTCACTCATTGGAAACCCCAGCGTTCATTTTTATTTGGTTAACAGTGCCTTCTCCTCCTGGAGCCTCTGATGTGGTCAGGCTTAAGACAACAAACAGGTCTTCTCTAATTTAATATTCCCCTCCAACTCATTATTTTCATATTTCAGAAGAGTCCTTCAAGCCAAGAAAAGTTACCTGGCCTAGAGGAAAGGTCCTATCTCTCCACCTCATTGTAGAATCACACAGAGAAATTGCATGCCTCAACTGAGGAGAAAAACAAAGGAGCAACGTGCCTCAGGCCTACAGCAAGTCATACCACAACCCTAGCAAGGAATTTATCTGAGAGGGATGGCAACATCACATGACTACATGAATCTTCCCAAGCAGTCCTGTGGCCACGACTTGGGAAGTGGGCGGTAGAGAGGGGAATCTCTGTGATTATCTACATGGCCATGTTGGGAAAATGTCTGTGTTTGGTCATATGAAATTCAGAAGTTCACTTTTACTCAGAGCAAAGTAATCAGCAAATTAATTAATTAATTAACAAATGTATAAATAAATAATAAAATCTTTCTTCCCAAAGAGTAAGAATTGGGCTGGGGATGTGGTTCTCTTGGCAGAATGCTTGCCAAACATTCATGATGGAGATTTGATCCCAGCTGTATAAACCCAAAGTGGCAGCACATGCCTGTAGTCTAAATACTTGGGAGGTAGAGAGAGTAGGATTAGAGTTTCAAATCATTCCAGCCAGTATAATGTCAAAGCCAGCCTGGGATGCATAAGACCCTTTTATAAACAAACAAACAAATTATATTTGTGAGAAAAAAATCAGAACAAGATATTTATCATTAGTGGCTTACTGAACTTAAAGCTTCCTGTTACGATCACAGAATGTTCCTTTAAATTTCTATCTCATCTTCATGTTTTCATGATGGTGATCAGAACCCCAAAATGGAAGTTCAGTGTGTCCTGGTGGCATAAGTACTGAGAACTGGAGAAAAGACTGCCTGCAGAAAGAACTGCCTCTCCTAACCACCAGGAAAAGATAGCCTGAAAAAACAGAAGCCGCAGGCTGGCTGTGTCCTGGGCTAGCATACAACATGTCTCACTCAGTCACAGGTAGGTCTGCATTTGTATGTGAACAGAAGGTTTATAAGTTATGTGGCCTTTAATAATCTTTCTCCAAATTTCAGCCACCAGTTTGAAAATGCATGCTTTAGGCACATCACATTTTAAATCTACTCTTTACTTGATTCATGATCTTACCCTTTGCATCGTGGTGCCTGGTTACCCAGATGACTAACTCATTTGTAAGTCTATTTATATATAAATTATATAACTTATTTAAATTTGATTCATCCACCACTGGTCAATGGGCAGCAAAAAGAAAGGTTGAGCAGACAACGAAAAGAATATGGTTTATGGGCTGAAAGAAGGCTTGGAGCTGCAGGTGCTGGATAGTGAGCTGTCGCCCAGCACTGACTTCCTCCAGGGCCTTTTTCATGTGAAATCTGGATCGTGTGGAACTCACTTATGAAAATTCCGCCTAAATACATACTTTGAAAGAGACAGAGAAATGTGTGGAAATGGGCAACTTCTTGCCTGAACAGAGCTGAGAGCTCCTGGGCCCCCTAACATACTGAAGAACACTCCTCCCTTGCCAGCATCCTAATGCAACTTCTGCTGCATTTCAATCTGGTGGAAAATCACTGGCTTGAGGTGGATTTTTTTTTTAGGTGTATTGACCATAAAATATAAGCAAGCACAATAACCTCTACTCTGTGTTTTCAAAGCATGGTAACATTACTTGTAGGAGAGCTAGCTTAGCGTTCTCTTTTAAGTAAACAATGGGCCATTCCCTCTGAGGATTGTGGTCACTGTGAGTTATGCTCATAGCCAGTGGGATACAGATATTTCTTTCTCTGAAACAGACCATGCCATAAAACATCCCTCTAATTGGACCTTAAAATTTCTCCTAAAAGTTACATTCTTAAAAGAGCAAATTTTACCATGTTGAATGAAGGAACTCGATCTTGTAGTTTTCTCACAATGGAGCCTTTGGCAATCCCAGAGCTACAGGTCAGCAGGGGTGAAGAAAGAACTTGGAGGAAGCTTTGGGTAGAGGCTGAATCATGAGATGAGGGTCCAGCACAATGCTGAACAGAAGGATGGCAAGCACATCTCTCTGGTAATAAATAGAACTCCCTCAATAGATGAAAAAGTAATTCTGTTCAAAGTAAAATTGCTCTTCAAAGTATTTCTTTTAAATGTAAATCTACATTAAAATATTCTCACTTACCAGGGACTGATTTTGTATATAATTTAAGAGAGAATGCCTCATGACTGGGGCATTATTGCCTAGTAACAAAAATCCCAAAATGTAAACACAGAAATCAGAAGGTGAAAATTTACTTTTCGACAAATGTTCAGCTGTCCACTCAAAGTTGCAGAACAAAAGTGCCTGATGCCAGTATTGCCGATCTGCACATTTTTATGATACATAGTTTTGACTGACAGTGCTAGCATTAGATAGGTTTATGTGATTATCACCTTACAGAAAGAGAAAATTCTTTAACAGTTCACATTTGATGGCCCAACCTTTTTTTAATCTGACACTTGATAATATTGGCTGAAGACAGTGGCATCATGTCATTTTCAGTCCCAGAGAATGGAAGAAATCCCTTATTGAAAAAATACAGTATCACACTATAACCCCTAAATATGTCTAATCAAGATGTATTTTCCAAGGCATTTACAGTATTTAAGGACACAGAAATGTTAAATACTTTAATTTGATTATTATACCTTGTAAACAGGAATGAAATCATCACTTTCTATCTTTTGAATCTGATGTAAAATAAAATACAATAGGAAAAAATTAAAAGCCTGAAGAATCATCAAGATGGCATCTGCACAGTAAATGAGGAGCTTTAGCCAAGTAGAGTGTGGTGGACAAGAAGGAAAACATCTGGACAGGTGGCACCCCTACCCGAAGGGTCTGTACTCATATAGAATGAGAACAATGTTCATTTGAGGAGAGGGTCCAGCCTGGAAAGTGTTAAAATACCAACAAGGGACAGCACAACTGGGTAGGAAGGTTTAGAAGGCAGAAAATGCAGCCATAATGGTGTAGGGAAATAATTCCCTGGTTCTCACTGCCAGGTAAGAAGATGGCCAATATAAAATGAGAAAATTCTATGCAACTAGGTTGGCAGTGAGGCATTGAGTAAGCTCATAGTGTCCAATGTATACACACAGATGCAGTTGTAATGTAAACAACAATTTGTGTTTATACATCTTCAATTCCTTTCTCCTGCAGACAGGAAAGCACTCTGTATAATCCTCAATTCACTTCTTTGTCTGGTACAGTCCTCAGCTCCATCCACAAGCAGGCCAGAGTTAGCAGCATCCCCAAAGGAGGAGCTCAAGAAGAAATGTAACTGACCATTCCTTCTTGATTATTTTCTTCTCCACCCCAGAAGCAGGGCCCTGGCTGACCCCAAAGTTGAAGCAGAAAAAGCACATGATGAGCTTCAGATACCTTATATTGGTGAGTAAATAAACATTCTCTAAAAATTATGGGAACAGGGCAAAAGGACACAGAACCATCTGAGTAAGCCTTGCATTGGAAAAATCTAGGTCGCTAAAATCAGTCAAGATTATAACAGCTTGTTACTCATTAAGCACCTCTGGTATCCACAGGTGCCTACTGATAACACACACATAGGAACACACTAGCAGTTTGGTGGGAAACAGCATTGTATGTAACTTGTATGTACTCTGTGCTCTCTATTACATGCACACATAATTATCCATTATGAAGGAGGAGAAAGTCTTCAGAGTGGAGACACGGAGAAGACAGTAACTTAATCAAATGCTCATGGTTAGTAAAGGAAGGATGAATGGAAGTGTCCCATCTAGGATGAAACTGAGCATTACAGCATGTCTGCCAAGATCTCCTTGTCATAGAAATGCTGTACTGGCCGGTTTTGTGTCAGCTTGACATGAGCTGGAGTTATCATAGAGAAAAGAGCTTCCCTTGAGGAAATGCCTCCATGAGATCCAGCTGTAAGGCATTTTCTCAATTGGTGATCAAGGTGGGGAGGGACCATTGTGGGTGGTGCCATCCCTGGGCTGGTAGCCTTGGCCTCTATAAGAGAGCAGGCTGAGCAAACCAAGGGAAGCAAGCCAGTAAATAACATCTTTCCAAGGCCTCTGCATCAGCTCCTGCTTCCTAACCTGCTTGAGTTCTAGTCCTGACTTCCTTTGGTGATGAGCAGCAATGTGGAAGGGTAAACTGAATAAACCCTTTCCTTTCCAACATGCTTCTTGGTCATGATGCTTTGTGCAAGAATACAAACCCTGACTAAGACAAATGGTAAATTGAGGTTCAAAGTAGCCCTCAGACAAACTCCAGCTGAGGTAGACCTGCAGATGAAACAGTCTGTAATCTTTGAAACTGTCAAGGTCCTGCATGCCAAGGAAGGACAGAGGGATAGTCCAGAGTCCATGTGCTCACTGCTTATTACAACCTAAGGAAATATATGACTTAGGACCACGATGCTTGACTGTAAGGATGTTTTCAGAACGATTAAAAAGGAGTTTGACAGGATATACTACAGGTTTTATATGATAATAATAATAAAGTATGAACCTCATACTCCTGGCTTTGACCCGATATTTCCAGTTTGGTTTGATGGAAGAATAACCTCGTTTATATTGAAAATGATCACCACTGAAGAATTCAGGGTTTGTATGAATAAGACAGCATATTTACAGGCTTCTGGGATAAATCTATTTTTCTGGCAACTTTTCTGTAAGAAAAATTGTTTCCAAATTAAATAAATAAATAAAAATAAAATTGTTGTAAGGCTCCACCTGTAACTGAGGAGCTAATGGCAGCCAATGGCTCCTAGGTGAGGGAGAGTCACTTTCTTTGAGGGAGGTGACCACTGAGGGGTTGTCTGTGCTCCCTGAGGACAATACCACATTCATGTGCTTATTGACAGCACTAACTCATCTCTGGATTATTTTTAAAAAGAGAGAGAGGACTTGGAGTTGAGATGGAGATAGTAAGATGGGAGTTAGACAACAGAGTGGGGGATGAATATGATAAAGATACAGTTTATATTTGATGGGATATGACTGGGACATATAAGCCAAATAAACCCTTCCTCCCCAAGGCCTTTTTTGTTATTGTGTTTGAGCAATATATACATACATACATATATACATATTTGTATATATGTATACATAGTGTGTGTCTATATATGTGTGTATATGCATGTATGCATATATACATATATATGACATTGTTAAAGGGTACATTTTTAAATAATGTAAACAAAACAAAATGTAAAATAAAGACAAAGTCATTGTAGGGATCTGTGGTACTATACTCCCAGCTCAGTTTACACCCTGAGACTGCGGAGGATACAGCTTGTGTTCTGGTTCCGTGCAACCCTCTCTCAAATCATGATCTTCCATTTTTCAAAGATCTTCCATTTCCTCAAAACAGCTGAATTGTCAGTTTTACAGAGAGACCCTTCCTTCCGCAGGGCTTTGACCCCGCCTCTCTGGGCCACGTGTTTACAACAGCTGCTTCCACATGGTTTCGACCCCACCTCTCTGGGCTACGTGTTTACAACAGCGGCTCTGTATGGACAGTCTAATGCCTCCTTTCCTTTCCTTATTCTCAAAGCCTGCTCCCTACCCCTAGTCAGCAAGAGGCTGCCCCTGTTATCCATCTGAGACACGACTGGGCAGAGTGTGTGACCCAACTTGGCATGTAAGCTAGTGAAGGGTGATGTTTGGAAGGTTTCCACTGAGAGCGCTTGCTGCAGAAGAGAACACAATGTTGAATCCAGAGTGAGAGAACATTATGAGTTCTGACTCCTTCAGAGTCAGACTTCACAGGGCCCCCTTGACCAAAGCCAAAAAATTTTATGCCAAGTAGGGAAAGTCAATCGTTTGGCTTCTGAGTTTATTCTAAGCTTGTTTTTGCAGTTCCCTGACATTATTTGAACTTTCTGGGGACACAATATGCTCCTTTGGTTAAAACAAAATAAAAAAATTAGTGTTTTTTTTTAACAATATATAAAAAGATTGCTCAAGAAGGGAACATCAGGTGAAGTGTTTGGCAGGAAAATATAAGGCCCAGAGTTTTGGGGGTTTTTTGGGGTTCTTGTTTTGTTTTGTTTTGTTGTTTTTTTCTAGACAGGATTTCTCTGTATAGCCCTGGCTGTCCTGAAACTCACCCTGTAGACCAGACTGACCTCAAACTCAGAAATCTGCCTGCCTCTGCCTCCCGAGTGCTAGGATTAAAGGCGGGTGCCATCACCTCCAGACAAGGCCTAAAGTTTTAAAAACTCTGAATCCAAAAAAAGACTGGTGGGTGGGGGGACCCAAAATCCAGGAGCAAGCTAGCTAGTCAGATGAACTGAAAGGGTTCAGTAAGAGAGACTTTCACAACATTATAAGGTAGAACTCTATGGGGGAAACATTCCACACTAACCTTGGCCATCCAAATATATGTATATGTGTGCCTGCATACATACCTGCAAATATGTATACATACATGTATGCACACACAACTCTAAAACATACACATTAAAAGAAAGAAGGAAAGAAAGAAAGAAGGAAAGAGAGAAAGAAGAGCAATAAATAAATAACTTTAAATTTTAGAAGGACAAAAATCATCTGGCCATCTGGCGATGCAACTACCTTTTGGGGCCTTAGAAGTTAAAAATTAGGATAGAACTTTGAAGCAGAGATGAGACAGGAGGAAAAAAAGAAGCGGTTCATCTTAAAACAGGCTCAGAAGATTGCCCTAAGCTGGGGAAAGGTGGAAGCCTAAAGACACAAGACTTTATATTGGTATTTCACATTTCCCATGATGTCTTCCCATGCTGGAATTACTAACATTTACCCCAGTGTGGAGCATTTGGATGAACATCATTTGTGATGCTGAGTTATCCATTGGCTTAACATTGAGGATGCTTGGCAGCTCTACCCTCTCAATTTCCCTTGCTGAACCTTACAACATGTCTTCCAAAAATCAGGAGCAGAACTCTGGAGACTTATTTCCACCGATTCTTTTCCCTATTGTTCTGTAACCGTCAGCCTCTTCATCAAATTGCTGAGCACTGTTCTCTTATCTATGCAGCTGACCCAGAAAATAGGACAGAATGAAATACTTCTACTCAAATGGGTTTGGAGAGAGAGAGAGAAAGAGAGAGAGAGAGAGAGAGAGAGAGAGAGAGAGAGAGAGAGAAATATCCAGTAGTCTGATAAAGACAGCCATGGTTTAAGCCACGGTCTTTCATTAGTGTATTAGCCTATAAAATATCATTATGTAAGTACAACTATTAAGACCCAAGTAGCTATTTAATAATAAAAGCACTCTACAGTTTTCAGAAGTTTAAAGACTGCATGTCCTTCAATATGATTAATTGGATATTTTCCCTCGAATATGCCTTTATTGTATGTGAAGCTTTGAAATGAACGGTAAGGCTCAGTATGCATTTACTTTGGTATATTAGTAATGCGTCAGATAGCTTGTCAGTGTGAAATAAGGATGCTTGTCCTCACTGCTTCCCTGAAGTTATGGGTGCACATCTTGGAAAAGGTGGAAAGAATGTCAGGTGCATGCTGGACTATAGAGCTCCTTCATAGGCAAGCCCAGAATTAAATATCAGGTAGACCACAGATGTGAGCATCCTCTGTAGTGGATCCAGTGTCTTTCGTTTCTTCATCAACTCAACAACATGGCTAATTGTCAGCTGTCTGTACCTCTTTAACTCTGATGGAATTCTGTAATGGCATATCCTAATAAAACCCAGAATTGCTAGGTTCTTTTCTAAACTCTCAAAAGCAATCCCCTTGAAGGAGCCAACAATAGTACTATATATACACCCCCCACCCCTGCTCACAAATGAGTCAATTAGTTAATTTGGACAAAACAATCTCTACTTTTTCAGAATTCCAGAATACTTAAGATGTTTACCATTTTCTAGTCAAAAGTGGAATAGACTTTTATATAATTCACACACTTTTAAACACATTAAATAATGTCTCTGAGCTTGTGTTCATTTAGCACTCACCAATGTGATATGCATGAACGCAGAAAGCTGAATTGATTTCAGCAAGGCCTTATCTGTTGCAAATGTCCTTTGAACTTGGTTTGAGTTGGGGTTTTTCCATTAAATATGCCTTGCCCTTTACAGTTTAGAACAATTATCTAGGATAAAGGCTTTAACATCCAATGGAAATGGCACAAATTGCCTTGGACCAGCATTTCATCATATCATTCAAAGTAATGTGCTTCCTTTTTTAAAAAAAGTTCATTTTTTTCCAGTATGTTCCATGGATCTAAGGTTTTTCTGGCTTTGCTCATACCAGTCTGCCACTTGCCTTCAAGTTTTCACTTAACATTGTCTGTGTGTGTTCTATAGAGAAAGGAAGTGTGCTTCTTATCGCAGGCCCTCTCAACTTTAATCACAGATGAGTGGAATAATATGGACTGAGTAGGAAGCACAGGTTGATCAGCTTGCTTCATATGAAGACCACACAGACAGCTTCTCAATGATCTACATCCTCACTTTGCTCTGCCTCCGCACTCAGAAGTTAGTCCTCAGAAAAGTCCTGTCCTGAGGAGAGAGCACCTACTCCCACCCCAATCACTTTTAAGAGACTCCCAGTGCTTCTCGGAGGAAAGCAATACTGGTTTGCCCATTCATTCATTCATTCATTCATCCATCCATTCATTCATTCTTGGTGCACTTGGCAAGTGCTTGCTGTGTGCACTGTCCTAAGTACTTAGTGTCCATCAAAATCCCTGCTGTCTATAGACTGGCACTCAATGTAGGTATTCCAGTGGATCTTAAAGAAGGGCAGACAGACAGAAGGAAGAAAGCAGAGATGATGTGTGTGCAAAAGCTGAGGAAAGGCACAACCAGCTGCAGGAAGCAATCACAGTGGAATCGCAGAGGAATCGTGAGAGAGGAATCTTCACACTAAAGTTTAGCAGCTTAGACTTCAGAGAGGTGGGAGAGGGCTCACCGAGGAGGGCCTGGTGTTCTGGTTCTGCAGGAATTTCTGACATGTACTCATCAAATATTGAAATAAAATTTAAAATCTATGACAAGTAGTCCAAGTGTTATTGTGATAAGCTCAGTAATTCTTCTAAAGGCTGAAGATGTATGGAAACTCAGTAGGTATTTGCAGATTTCGTTAACCTAAGAGCTGGTTTCATAAGGACAAATTCTGATCACATCTCTGCGCTCTCCCTTTTCTCTTACCTCCTACTTTTTTTTCTTCCTTCACTTTGACTCCCTTCTGCTTCTGTGTGACATCTATACATGATTTTGAGAACCTATGCAAAAATCTAGTACCCACAAATGAGAGAAAACATCAAATTTCTCTGTCTCCTTGAGTCTGGAGTATTTCACTTAAATTAATAGGATCTCCAAGAAGAATCCATTTTCTGGTCAACATTTTTATTCTTTCTGACTGAATAAATCTCTCAGTGCACAGGTTGCAACGCTATCCTTCTGTTGAGCAATAGCTAGGCTGACTCTGAAACTTGATGTAGCCCTTAGATGGATGGAAGAAAGAGAGGAACAGAGGAGAGAAACAAAGAGACAAAGAAAGAAATTGTAACAGAAATAGAAGTGGGAGAGTGCAAGGTCTGTTCTACATTGTGTGATGATTACTGTATCAGTTAACACATCAATTGCCATGTGAAAAGAAAGAAGCAAGACTCCCAGGAAGGACAGTAGGTTGACAAGTTCCTAGGTCTCACTAGGGAGGGCCCCAAGGAGCCTTCTATTACACAATCTAAGGGCTTGTGAGACAAACCAGACTTGGCATGAGCTATGATGAGCACAACATGTAGAAAGTTTGGAAAAAAGATAAAAGATATCTCAACACTGATCTGAACTTTTCATCTTTAAATTTTGTGACTTGAAACAAAATTGCTAAAATGTACTCAGCCTATTCCTATGGAATTCATTGGATTGATGGCTGTGTCCCTTGTTAGGTTAGCAGAGCTCAGGTCATAAATAACATTCTGAGAAGACATGAGGCCTCATCTCCTTGGTACTAACTCAAAAGCCTCTGGACAACAAGGGTGCTGCCAGGAAGATGTTCACTAGTGAGTCAAAAACACAGTTCGGCCCCTGGATGACCAAGGTGATTTTCCATGAGTTCCTCTGCTGGTCCCCGGGTCCTATGTTCACACATATATCTGCTGTACATCCTTCCATATCCTGGAATGCACTGCTTCCTGGTTCTTACAGACAAACCTTCCTCCTCATGGCAGCAAGAAGTCAAGAAGTCAAGGTGTCAAGGTGACTTGCCGTTACACTGTAATGAGATGCGTGCAATTAATCTCACCCCTTAAGTTTAGTGCAAGATGGGGATAGCAAAGACTAGCTCCCAAGTAAAAACATTTTTACATCTATATTTTCAGTCAAGCGTTTTTTCAAATGTCTTCAGATAAAAATTAATGTGTTAGAAATTATGGTAAATGTCTTCCCATCTCAGCATTAAAAGGATTAAAAGTCACTGATCTGTTGTTTGGGGGGGGCATTTAATTTTCCCATTTCAAAAGTTTACTGTGAGTTACTGAGATCCCATGATTCTCAGTTGCTATTTCCAATGTGTGGATGTTATTTCTATATTTGTTAAGAATGTGTCTGCATTTTGCACATTTCTAAGATGATCTGCAGGTGTGAAGTTTCTGTTCAGATTCTTAAGTAACTTGACTTAAAAAAAATCTTATCTTTACATTAGAAAGACAAAGGTGCCGAGAGCTGATTTTGTTTCAAAAGTGTGGCTTCATTTTAGAGTTTTATTCATTTTATTTTATTTATGTATTTATGTATGTATGTATCTATTTATTTATTTTTTAGAGACAGAATATCACCATGTAACCTTGGCTGGCCTGCACCTCACAACATGGATCAGGCTATACTGGGGGAACTCACAGATCCACCTGCCTTTGTCTCCCAAGGGCTCGGACTAAAGCTGTGCACCACCATGCCCAGTGCTCACTCAGTTTAGAAGTAAACTAGAAGCCACCCTTTATAATAACAGTGTGCCAGTCTCTTTTGGGTCCTGATTTGTGACCTTTAACAAGATGAAGGAGCCATAAAGCAGGTTGTACAATAAATCAAGCTAGGAATATAAGAGGATCATTTATTTTCCAGATATAACTGAGATTTCCTGGAAGAATAATTCTGGAGCAGGCAAGAGTCAGAGACCAAGTTTAGTCACATTTTGCCATAAACTAATTTCACACCTAAAATATATACAACATCACTCCCAGGCTTAGGTGTCATCAAGGGATCCAGGACAGTGAGCAATACCATTTTCAGTAGGGCACATGTCCAGGTTGGACCATGATTAGGAAGGTGATTTGTTTGCATGGCCAATTTGCAGAGGGTCGATGTGGCTGATCTCCCTTTAACAGTGACTTCCTTCTTCAATCCATGGGTTTTCTTCTTGAAACAGAACGTGAAATGACAGCACCCTATCTAAAACAGCTCACCACAGGGCCTGGCATCCATATGAAGATCTACAATCCCATGAGAAGTCTAAGACAGAGTAACACACAATGCTTGACTTCATGCCCAGAATCATTTATTCACCCTGACTGCAGTAGGCTGATAAAGCTCAAATCAGGACAGCAGGAAAAAGACGGGGAGTGAGATTATACTCACAGCTCATCTCAGCCACGCTGACTAATCCTTAGTCAGGCAAGGCCCTTTCTGACCACCTCAGCTCAGGGAAGGAGTCAGAACAGAAAAACGCTAGGAACTCCTCTAGTTTTTATTACAGCAAGAAAAGTGTTTCACCTTTTAATTTAAGTCTTTCCCCTCTCTCTGTCTCTCTGTCTTTCTCTGTCTCTGTCTCCCTGTCTCTATCTCTCTCTGTGTGTGTCTCTGTCTCTGTCTGTCTCTTCTCTCTCTTTCTCTCTCTCTCTCTCTCTCTCTCTCTCTGTGTGTGTGTGTGTGTCCCTCTCTGTGTGTCTGTCTCTGTCTCTCTGTCTCTGTCTCTGTGTGTGTCTGTCTGTCTGTCTCTCTGTGTCTGTCTCTGTGTGTGTATATCTCTCTGTCTGTCTCTTTGTCTCTGTCTCTGTCTCTCTCTTTCTCTCTATGTGTATGTGTGTGTGTGTGTGTGTGTGTGTGTGTGTGTGTGTGTGTATGTGTGTGTGTGTGTGTATGTTCAGATGTAAAGGTCAGAGGACAACCTTGGGTGATGGTTCTCTCCTTCTACCTTCTCTGCTATCAAAGTCTCCAGGAGTTCAGTACAGCAAACACTAGGCTAGCTAGCCCATGAGCTTCCAGGAATTCTCTGTCTGGCACCCATCTCTCCGGAGGAGCACTGATGGCTTATGCTGCTGTGTCTGGTTCTATGAGTTCTATTAAGAGTCACAATCATGTTCCCCCCCCTTGTGTAGTGAACACTTCACATACTGAGTTATCACCCTTTAACAATACATCTTTGTGTTCTAAGTCTCTCGCCCTCTCCCTCCCTCCTCCCCCCCCCCACTGGATTTCTAGCAGACTATCAGGTAACACTGACAGTGGTGTTGACACTCACACTGTCCTGTTGCCTATATCCTGCCTTCTGCTTCGCAGAGTCAGTAGTAAAATCATAGATTCTCGGAAAAGTCCCTAAGCTATATCACCGACTTCATACATCCATCAACCCACCCACCGTCAATATGCTGAGTTTCATGAGTCCAGCTGGCTAGCTGTGGATCCCAGTGTTGGTTCATCTCCATCAGTCTAGACAGAAATTCTTAGGTGATGTGTGCATTTGAACCTGTAAAGTTCAGGTACATTGGGTTACCCTCTACAATGTGATAGACCTTACTCAAGCATGGGAAAGTCCTACAAAGCTGATTTCCCATGAGAGAGGATTCTCCCTCAAACTGCCTTGAGACACAAAGACTACAGCCTCTGTTCCTCCTGTTATTTTACCCAGCTCTATACCACTGCCAACCCTACAATGTTTGGGCCAGTGAACTACACTGAATCTCTCTCTCCATATATATGTGATACAACAATATAACATGTATATTACATATATATATGTATAGTGTGTTCTTATATAGTGTGGCTTATATCATACACACACACACACACACACACATATATATATATATATATGTATAAATTTGTATATGTCAGTGCATACAGAGAGCACCATGCATACACATATCAGTTGCTGCTTCTGAAAGTTGGGTACTGTGTACCCTCTTCCTTCACTGTCAGGTGACTGAGGGTATTTACTTTCATAAAGATACTGTCCTGATTGATTTCCAACTCAATCCATAACAGGCTGACTTGGAGCAAATTCTTTATAGGCCTTTCTGACCCTAAATCTCTCCATCTGGATAAACATCACCATGATTTTCTCTTCGATGAACTCTCTGTGGAAAGATGCTGCTATTGACTGTGTTATCATTGTGGTACAGTTGATGTGAGCATTTCAAACTCTTTCTCAGTGGCGCTCCACACTTACAGATCACCCTTGGCTGCATCATCACGAGCATAGCAGAAAAAGACACCTTCAGGATAAAGTCTGCTTTGTACCTTTTCCCAGGGAGGGAAGAGATCCTGCTTGGGATAGAGGATGAAAGACAGCTGGCTGGCAAGAAGAGATCACAGCTGGCTCAGTGGAAATGGGAGAGAATGGCTTGAATGGTCGATCGGTCTGGAGAACTTGGCCACCTTTAAAAGCAGAGGATGGATGTTTGTTAAAATTAATCAGAAGCTTGTATGAATGGAAGGTGAAGAACCGTTGGTGCGCAGGCCCAAGAGAGAATGGGGTGATTCTTTCTGAAGAAACTCACTGTTGGTTCCTTAGGAAACACAAACGTTGGGGATATGATCATGACATAGAGGTAGGCATTCAGGACTTCTGGGAGAGTCAGCCTCCTGGTCTCCTGCATAGGATGCCCTTCTCAATCATTAATGATAGCTGTTGAAAGAGAACTCAGAAACTGTGAGCATGCGTGCTCGTACTTCACAGTTAATACGATGTCTGATGCATTTAGAAAGTTGAGTTTCCATGCAATGTGTCCCAACTTTCATGTGTGGTTTCTACTCCAGCAATTTTCACTTCTCTTTCAGCATTTGACCCCAGACTACTTCTGACAGGACGCTGACAGCTTATTACTTGTTAGTGAGTGTCTGAATGTACTTATTTCTTTAAAAAGACTGAAAAAAAATCTTTCCAGCAAAGTCTCACTTTCTTCTCTTAAAGCACACTTCAACTTGATAGTGTGGCATTCACACAGCCGGAATGAAATGCTGTGTGGAAAAATCAAGACAGCTGCGACTCTGAAATGGTCCAGGGCCAGGAAGTATAAACCCTCTTATTCAAGGATAATTCAGTTCCAAAACACAGACCCAGCCAGAGAGTCACCCACTAGGTTTGCACTGAAAATCGCTACTCATGGTCAGCAGGAGGTTATCTTGTGCCTGTCACTGCCAAGCACTCGGTGCTGCCTGCCTTCAGTATGTGATGACTGTGGGTGTCAGAGCAACTGCACAAGAATACAAGTTACCGAGAGATTCTAGTCTTGACCAAGAGTGCAGGAAGCAGAGACATGGAATAAAGTCCAAGGAACACACACATCAGGTTCAATCATGACATATCTGGACATTCTGGAACTAACGTCTGGACAAAGGTATAAAGATAGGGAATTTGAGTAGTCTTTCCTTGGGAACTAATGTAATGCAAATACTGATAAAAAATTATATTTAGCTTCATTTTTTAAATCTGTTGCTTAGGAGATCATGAAAAATGACATCCTCTCTGTATGGGGCTCAGAAAATATATAGACACCTTTCCATGAGTGGATTTTCACTAGGAAGAGCTTTCTCGACCACAGAACTTATCTTTTTCTTCTCCTTCTTCCTGTTTACTTTCCCTTTAAAGTAAGTCCTTTAGAGTCATTTTGATTTGATTCCTTAATAACACAAGGAGGACTCTTTTTCTCTTTGACCTTGTGAGTGAGTTCACAGGATCAGGAAACAGCTATATATGTCCACAAGAAGGAAACCCAGCTCCTGGGTTGACCTTCAGCAACTATTCTAAGAGTCTGTCCTCTGACCTCAGTGGCTACTCAGGAATAACAACATTCTGATACATCTGCTCTTTCTGACATTTAAAGCCTGTGTTATCTGCCCCTTCGTGGGAGCTGTCTTAACTGTTAGCTCTCATTTTTAGGGAAAGAGGAATGAATTATGTAGTAATACTTCATTTTGTCATCACAGATAACAAACCACAAAAAAAAAAAAATGCCTTGGCTTCATAAAGTGCTAAGAGGAAATATTTTTAGTTAAAAAATAGTTCAGAGAAGAGAAAGGTAAGTTGTCTTCATTAATAATTTTAATCACTATTGATCCTTGCTTCTATAGGAATGTACTGTTAGATCCCAAATGAGATTTAGTTAAGATATGGAGATTTCTATACAGTTTGAAGCTGTTGTCTTTCAGCTAGCTATTAACTTAGCCTGACTTATATGCCATTCTATCTGCCCACATGGTTCTCTCTGCCTGTTCCCAGTTCCATTTGTCTCCCTTCAGCTTCTCTTTGGGTCTGCCCAAGTCTCTGCCTGCCCAGAAGTCCTCCCTCCATACTTCTTTCCCCATTTCTGGTTGTCAGTTTTTTATTATACAAAAAGCCATATGCCATGCTGAGCCAATCATTAGCAAGACAATGCCTGACCCATCTCTTAGGGTTGCATTTAGGCAATGAGGGCTGCCTAACCTTCATCTATTGGGCAGGTGAGGAAGGACAAGCATTTACATGTTGAAAACCAGTGAAGGGCCACAGATGTGACAATACCAAAATCCTGCTGGCACTTAGCTTTCTACCTGTAGAGAATTAACAACTGAAAATACAGGAAAGCACCTTCATTCAGTGGAAGGGAAGTCACCCCGACAACGTAGACTACTTAATAGTCTATCAAAGACATGACTTTCTCTCAACTATTATTAGTCTTCAATCTTCTTGGTACATATATACATATATATAAAATGAATATATAAGATGAATATAATGTTATAGCATAACATGTGTGTGTATGTCTATATACAATCAATGACTTCAACTTTTGTCTCTTTGGTCTGTGCTGATTTCATTTTTATTTTCTCATGCTATATAATATGCATTACTGAGTTTTAAATTCCTTCCTGGAGCTGCCATTTCATGTGTGCTTATGTGTTTCTATGTACATAGATGTGTCACAGTAAGGAAGAGGCAGACTCCACAGAGTACTCATTCAGTCATGGCAGGAAGAGTGGGTAAGGGGCACGTCCTTCCCCAGAGCTAGGAGAATGGTACCAGGGACGTATGCAAACATGGCTAACATGTTTTCTCTTAAGAGGTGAAGTTGTTGATAAGTTTAGTGAACTCTCTTTTCTCTGGCCAGGGTTTTAATGTAATTAACTAAAAATAAGGAAAGACCACAAACCAGCCGGCCAGCAGGGCAGCTTGGGTGAAAAGATTAGGTTAGGAGGAGATGAGCCCAAACGGAAGGTTGAACTATTAGTATTATATGCACCTCCCATAATGAGGTGAACATCAAGCCGATAACAAAGGCATTGAGACCTTCAGCTGACCACGGGGTGTAGAATAAAAAGTAGAGATGTCAAGAATACCAGTTGGAAACTGTGGGAACCTGTGGAATAAAGGTTCCTTGTCTGTTGTGGTGCACTATCAATGTTCCAGGTCTCACTAGAAGTCTTCCTTCTACACATCCACACTGTAGGTTTCACCTATCATCCCTTCCTTCATCAGGCTACCAACCTGTCTTCTTTAATTCTCAACTTGGATCCTCCTTCATTCTCTTTCTCTGGTACCTGATCATATTTACACATTTTTTTCCTCAGTATTCTCCTGGCCCATGACTCAGGAAATCGACTTCATGTTTGGTGTGGTTGCTCTGTATATCCTTACTAAAGGTAAAAACTCCATCTCCTCATTGCCAGGCCTTGTGGCTCATGGCTTGGAATATGATCGAACTGCAACGAATGTAAATGAGCAGACCTTGAGTACATACACCAAGTGTCTAAGTGCTATTAATATATATATAGCAAGAAATCATAACAGAAACATGGGCATAGTTTATTTAGTAGGAAGCTGTCTGAAAATAGGTCTCCTAAGAAATTAATGAGCAGTTTTGCAAGGAAGGTCGGTTCTCCCAGAGACATTATGTTCAAAATTTGCATTCAGACAAAGAGTGTGGGCCTCTAAGTTATTCAGTGAGGCACTTAGCAGGTGCTCGAAGCCTTTCCCTGTCAGCTGAGAGAGGCACGTGGGTGAGGAGGTAAGGCCAGCACTCTTCTCTCAGTGTGAACTTAGCAGGATTTTCTGCTGTAGAACAGAGTCCCTATAGCCTTCCCCACAGTGATGTGCTTTACAGAATTTCTAAATAAATGGATAAAGAAATACAAAGGAAAGACAGTATCTTCTACACAGGGAGGCCATGTTTGTGCCATATCAAGGGAGGCCAAGTCTGTATCATATCAAGGGAGGCCATGTCTATATCAGATCAAGTCCTTAATCAGGAAGCACCTTGTCAGAGTTACCTATAAACTGACAGACTGATCAGTCATAAAGTATGTATGCCTTTTATGTAGGCCTAGGATAGAATTGCATTTCCTGGCTGTAAAGGTACAATTTGCTGTAGAGTTCCTCCATATTGTTTTTTTTTCCCCCTTTTTTTTTTCAATCATAGCTTGGATCATGACCTGCTCAATTATAGATCTGTAAGTGAACCCAAAGTTCTGTCTCATCCCTTCCCTACTATACCTCAACTCATTTTCCATAATATTGATTGTCTTAGGGTTTTATTGGTGTGAACAGACACCATGACCAAGGCAACTCTTATAAAGGACAACATTTAGTTGGAGCTGGCTTACTGGTTCAGAGGTTCCGTCCATTATCATCAAGGCAGGAATATAGCAGCATCCAGGCAGGCATGGTGCAGGAGGAGCTGAGAGTTCTACATCTTCATCTGAAGGCTGCTAGCAGAATACTCGCTTCCAGGCAGCTTGGATGAGGGTCTTATCTCACTACCACAGTGAGACACCTACTCCAACAGGGCCACATCTTCTAATTGTGCCACTTCCTCGACCAAGCATATACAAGCCATCACACTAATCCAATCCATAATTTAGTCAACAGTCTTGGGCCTCAGTCACATTCTAAGAAATATCACAGATAGCCACCATCCACTCTAGTGCAGTGGAAGGAAGAATCTGAAGTAAGTACTGTTGTGGTGCTCAATCCATTTTTGCTCTTTTGATCATTTATTTAACCATGCCCAGGAATTAAAGTCCTCTAGACTTTTCTATTTGCACCTTAACATATTCTCTTTTACATTGTCTTTTGTTGCTGTCTTACTGAGGTTTTGTTTTATTTTATTTTCATATTATATAATCTACCCTTTGACTTATTTTTTGTTTTTGTTTTTTGTTGTTGTTGTTATGTGCAGATTAATAGCAAGAAAAGTCCATAGACCATGTAAATATGGTGGTGACTGAAAGGTAAACTCTAAGATGAACAAAAGGTAAATGAGAATAATGACTGTAAATTTTGTTTTATGTCTTCAGAGGAAGGGATGAGATGAAAGACATATCCAACCTTCACAAATACATGACTTGTACTGATCCCCAGTGCATTTCCTTCTCTGACCTAACTATCGCTAGGCCTAGGCCTGGAAGATTCTAACCTCTCTATAAAAATGTAATATTCTGCAAACCCAGACCTTGTAGGCTTCAATCCTCCATCTGCTAACCTAGGCCTAGAATGTTTCACCCTCTGAGATTTACTGCTGAATAAATTCATCCTTTCTCTTTCTGAATTCTGGCTGGCTGCTTCAACTCAGCTATTCTGGCTCAAACTCCTCTCCAAGCCAACTGATTCAAATTAGCTTCTCTCAGCTTCTGACTGTATTGCTCCACTTGGAAAGACTGCTTCTGATCTCTGAGAACTGAACTGCTCCTAAATGAACTGCATTGAATTCAAGTCAGCTGAGTTGAGTTGAGTGAGTTGAGCTGAGCTGAGTTGAATTGAGTGAGTTGAGTTGTTGAGTTGAATTGAGTGAGTTGAGTTGTTGAGTTGAGTTGAGTGAGTTGAGTTGTTGAGTTGAGTTCAGTGGAGTGAGTTGAGTTGTTAAGTCGAGTGAGTTGAGTTGAGTTGAGTTGAACTGAATTCTCTCTCCCTCACTATTCCTTAAGCAGCCTCTATTTCCTGTCTGTTCTCATGAAAGTTGGCCGTATCCTATCTGTGACTTATTCTGTCAAATCTTTCTCTGCCACTCAGCTAAACATCATTGTTTGGGATTAAAGATGTATACTAAAGGTGTGTCTGTATTCCAGCCAGAGAGATTAAATTTGTACATCCCAGAGGAGGGATTAAAGGTGTGCAGTTTGTTTGTATTCCAGCCAGATCTTATCTTTGGATGTGACCCCTTGCCAGAACAACCAGGTTGCTGGTTTAAAAGTCCTCCAGAAATGACATACAATACAACACTCCCTGACCTCTGCCCTGTTTTTTGACTCCTCTGAGAACCACTAATTTTGCAGTTCTTACTATTTAGATTTCTGTCATAAATGTTTCTGATCTGGGAAGATGTATGGAAATTAGGAGATACTTTAAAAAATCAATTTACTGTCCAGCCTCAGTTTCCCAGTCTGAGTTATAATGGTATCTCCATGTAATGAACCATTTTGAAAAAAAAAAAAAAAGCTGTTGAAATATTGTTTTCAACTGGCAGGAAGAGATTAGGTCCTATAGATACACAAGTTCTGTGCCATTTAAGTTAAGGCCAGGCTGGAAAGTCATCCTCCAAACCATGCTTTAATTTTAGGCCTCCAGGTCTTTGGGGGACTTAGTCAACAGTAGTTATGGATTCCTCTGCTTGGTGCTATGCTACCAAGAATGCTATACTTTCACAGACCCACTCCTATCTCAATGTGTAAACTTCTCTACTGTGAGACTGGAATTTTTCTCATAGCTTCATTGCTAAACATAGTAATGAGTAGAAGATCCCAGACAGCCAAGATTTGGTTAACATCAAATATGACTTGGTACAAGTTTGCTTTTCTTCTATGTAAGCTGAAAAAACACCCTTCTTCTGATGTCACTCAGAAATAGTAACATAATAATATACACCAGGAAAGAAGGATCCAAAGCCACAAGTAAGCCCTTAACTATATCCAAAAAATATGTATAATCTCTTGATGGGAAAATATTTACATTTTCCTTCATTGGTCACCTTAAGGACTCATGTTATAACTAAGATGATATCTCTCTACCATTGACTACAAATACTCCAGGGGGAGGGATAGAAGAGATAGGAGACTGTAAGAAGGAGGGCCTGAAAAGTGAGGACTGAACTGAAAGGTAGCTGCCCCAAATCCCACACCTTCCTCCTGGCTCTAGGTGAATTCTGATTGATCTCCTAGAATCTGTGCAAAAGATTAAAAGAGACAGTATATACTGGCATGAACTTCAGGGGAGGATAAATTGCATCCACACCAGAATCTAGTCTTTTGTTGTTATTGTTGTCTTAATTCTCTCTGTATTTATACCCATTCTGGATTGTCTTGATGAAAATATGCCACTGAACCCTTTTGCAATAGTTCTGGATTTTCCCATGAGCTACAGTGTTCAATGAACATTTTCTCTTGGAAAATACCTTCACTTCTAATTCAGTGCATTTGATTCCGATCATTTTATTTACTCTCAAATCCAGTCTGTTTCTAGCAGACTAATGCTTTCTAGGTGCTGGAGGTCAAAATAATGGAGTTATCTTCAATGTCACCTTTGTGTTCATTCATCCACTCAGTCAGTCAGTGACTCATTCAAAGCACTGGTACTTCCTGTGATGTGTCAAGCCCTCCATTATAACTAGGAACATATGCAGTGATAAATAACCCAGGCTTCAGACCCAAAGGAGGGCTTGGATACTCAAACACATCCATTTCAGCTGGGCTATTAGCCAGTGAGTTCCCCATCTTCACTCCCTGGGGCTAAGGTACTTACATCTACTTTGACATCTCAAATTTTAAAGTTGTACCTGTTTGTAAGGAAACTCTCACAAATAATTTTTGAATACATGTTTAATTAATAAATATTTGACAAAATAAAAATATCAATGAGCATATGATCTCCCATGGTTTATAATGCATTTTTCTTTTCCCTGTGGTTGCAACTTTGAGTCCCAACATGGGGCATGTATGCTTAAATGTGTTTTCAACATGTAAAGAGACTATGGCTATTGGTTTCCTTAAAGAGCACATCTCTTATAGGTCTGCATGCTCCAATGAGAGAACCTGGGAATCCCAATCCCCAGAGCTAGCTCTACTGTATATAGACATCTGTATTGGTTGCTAAAGCTAAACCCATCTTCTTTACTACAGCTGTGTTTAGGCCATGGTCCAGTGTGATTTTCTATTGCTGTGATGAACACCATAACACAAAGCAACCTGGGAGAAAACTGTTTCTTTGGCTTATACATCCCAGGTCACATTCTATCTCTGAGGGAGGAGCAAGGAGGTGGAAATTGAAGCAGAGGGTTTCACTGCTATAAACAGACACCATGACCAAGGCAACTCTTATAAAGACAACATTTAATTGGGGCTGGCTTACAGGTTTAGAAGTTCAGTCCATTTTCATCAAGGCAGGAACATGGCAGCATCCAGGCAGGCATGGTACAGGAGGAGCTGAGAGTTCTACATCTTCTTCTGAAGGCTGCTAGCAGATTACTGACTTCCAGGCAGCTAGGATGAGGGTCTTAAAGCCCACGCCCACAATGACACACCCACTCCAATAAAGCCACGCCCACTCTAACAGATACTTCTAATAGTATCTGGGGCTAGCATGTATATAAACCACCACAAGAGGTCATGGAGGAACTCTGCTTATTGGCTTTCTTTCCATGATTGCTTGGTTTGGTTTCTTATATACTCCAGGACCACTTACTTAGGAGTGGCACTGCCCACCATGGGCTAGGCATTTCCACATTAATCACTAATCAAGAAAATGCTCCCACAGTCTTGTTTATAGGACAATTTAATAGAAATATTTTCTCAATTGCGGTTCTTCTTCCCAGAAGACTTTAGCTTGAGTCAATTTTGTTGTTGTTGTTGTTGCTTTTTTAGAAAATGGCCATTACCCATCCTTGCTTGAACTGTAGGATAGGAGTTAGCAGAAGGAAGGGCAGGCTCACCACACAATGAGCTGTATCTTTTATTCAGCTCTCTCTCCACTATAGGCTCTTGTTATCAATTGATGTAAATATCAGTTCATATCAAAGTTCTACTTTTGAGCTGGAGAGGCTCAAAAAGTGCATTTTGAGCATGTAAAGCTGAAATCTAGTCCCAGAACCTATGTTAAAAGAGCCCTGTGTAGTGGTACACACTCACAGTCTGAGCCCTGGGGAGACAGAGGGTCTGGCCAGGTATCTCAACCTACTTGATGAGCTTTAGACCTGGTCTCAAAGGTAACATAATCTGTATTCTGACCCCCTACCCTGTATCCTCCACACATACACATACACAAGAACACATACATGGCATACCATACAATAAAAATAAATTAAAAATTTAATCATTCAACTTTCACAGGTTAAAAGCATATTCTGTATACTAACAGAGGATAAAGCTGTTTGTTGAGAGAGTTCATCCAGCTCCAGGCAAGTACTGGAAGCAGTAGGGGAGTTGAGGCAAATCCTAGAGCCTCTGAGGGACAGAGGTTTGGATAGACCCTCAGGGAATGTTCACAACAGAGAAAGCTGCATTCAAAATTGGTTAGTGTCCCATTAAGTAACAAATGCGGATCCTCGTGGAATTGTATTCACTGCTGGTAGAAATCTGCAATTACATATAACTTCATGGTATCTAAGCCTCACAATAGACATTTATGTGAAATGATTGATGAGGAGGTTCTACAAATGATGAGAAGATTCTAGAAATGATGAAAAGATTCTAGAAATGATTGATGAAAAGATTCTAGAATGAGAAGGTTCTAGAAATGATTGATGAGAAGATTCCAGAAATGATGAGAAGATTCTAGAAATGAAGAGTAGCCAAGGAGTCACAGGAAAACAGAAATGAGTTTCTCCATCCTTCAACACACTGTGAGAACTGTGACTATTCACTGTGTGGTGGCAACATCCATTTAAACTGCCCTCGCTCATCAGTGTTACAGGTTTTCCTGTGCATCTGAGGTAAGAGACATAACCCGTGCCATGTCCTAGGCTGCTAGTGACAGGAGATGCTTCTGACCCTAATTCCATTAATGCAGCTGCTTTTAAATCTTGTTCACAGAGTCCAAGAAATCTAATCCACCAAGATGATCTGCTATTGTAAACATCGCTATGAAACCCAACTGAAAGCCCAGTGTTGAAGATAAACTCATGTGTGTTGGTTCATGTTCTTACTTCTATGATATAACAAAGTATATACATTTTGCAGAGAATATCACTATAGCAGAGCAAAGTTTTCACCTAAAGAAGAAACCAGAGGCTCTGGTTGTGCTGAGCATTGTAATTCATAGCAGCTGAAATAATGGAAGATTGTCCCAGCAACACCCTGATTCTCTGTTCTCCATCACTCGTGATACTTTGCAAAGAACAAGCCTTTGGAGAATGCCAGAACCATTCCAAAATTGAACTTACATATCATGATCCTTGATATATCCATGCTCATCTTGCTCAAAATCAGTAGAAAAATCTTTACTCATATTATTTAATATGAAGAATCCCCAAGATTTTCAGGTTGTAAAGCTTCTAGTAAATTATAATTTCAAGCAAAAATTCTTAATTAGATGATATTAAAACATTTTCTTTAGAAAGTATGAAAAAATAAACAAATGAACTGGCGAGGTTTAATTGAACATTCTGGGGTTAGAGGGATGGTTTAGTGATTAAGAACACTGGCTGCAAGCTGGTACAAGCCCTCTGGAAATCAGTCTGGCATTTCCTCAGGAAATTGGACATAGTACCACTTGAGGACCCAGCTATACCACTCCTGGGCATATACCCAGAAGATGCTCCAATATGTAATAAGGACATATGCTTCACTATGTTCATAGAAGCCTTATTTATAATAGCCAGAAGCCGGAAAGAACCAAAATGTCTTTCAACAGAGGAATGGATACAGAAAATGTGGTACATTCACACAATGGAGTATGCTCAGCTATTAAAAACAATGACTTCATGAAACTCTTAGCCAAATGGATAGAACTAGAAAATATCATCCTGAATGAGTTTACCCAATCACAAAAGAACACATATGGTATGCACTCACTGATAAGTGGATATTAGCCCAAAAGCTCGGAATACCTAAGATACAATTAACAGACCACATGAAGCTCAAGAATAAGGAAGACCAAAGTGTGGCTACTTTGGTTCTTCTTAGAAGGGGGAACAAAATACCCATGGTACAAATTACAGAGACAAAGTTTGGAGCAGAGACTGAAAGAAAGGCCATCCAGAGATTGCCCCACCTGGAAATCCATCCCTTATACAGTTATCAAACCCAGACACTATTGTGGATGCCAGCAAGTGCTTGCTGACAGGAGCCTGATATAGTTGTCTCCTGAGAGGCTCTGCCAGTGCCTGACAAATACAGAGGTGGATGCTCGCAGCCAACCATTGGACTGAGCACAGGGTCCCCAGTGAAGAAGGTAGAGAAAGGACCCAAGGAGCTGAAGGGGTTTACAGCCCCATAGGAGGAACAACAATATGAACCAACCAGTACCCCCAGAGCTCCCAGGGACTAAACCACCAATCGAAGAGTACACATGGAGGGACTCATGGCTCCAGCTGCATATGTAGCAGAGGATGACCTTGTTCGACATCAATGGGAGGAGTAGCCCTTGGTCCTGTGAAGGCTCCAGTGTAGGAGAATACCAGGACAGGGAAGTGGGAGTGGGTGGGTTGGTGAGCAGGGGGAGGGGGAAAAAGATAGGGGGTTTTCGAAGGGGAAACCAGGAAAAGGGATAACATTTGAAATGTAAATAAAGAAAATATCTAATAAAAAATTAAAACCAAAACAAAACAAAAACACTGGCTGCTCTTCCAGAGGTCCTGAGTTCAGTTCCCAGGAACCACATGGTGACTTATGACCACCTATAAAGTGATGATGCCCTCTTCTGGCATGCAGGTTTACATGCAGACAAAGCACTCCTACATTTAAAAAATAATAATATTCTGTAATGATGTTCTATCCACCCACACATTAGACAAGGAAAAGATATATAAACATTGGTTGCTCCTTTTTCCTGTCGTCTAGTGAGTAAGATTCACTACTCCCTCATAAAGTCATATTACCAAGGGATATCATAACCCTGATGGCCTAAGATATTATAACAACAGCAAAACTGCCTGACATTCCTGTATCCCCATCACTCATGAGTGCACAAGAGAAACTGTTTCTGTATAAAAGTTGTTTGTTAGAACATTATGTTTAATTTAATACATTTATTCTGTAAATAATAATTAATTCAAAGGGGCTATGAATTTGCAGCATCTATTCCTTTAAAATCATTCAGAAGAACCTTATGAAAATGTTTGTCTAATGAAAGATATTCAACGGAAATAAAAGAAAACATGTTTGGTCTGGAATGTTGCAATGGTTTAGTATCAAAAAATAAAAAATAACTTGTTTGGGATTTATAGGATATTTCAGCCTGTATAAAAGGTAGTTTTCATAATCTCCAAATATCATCGTACTTATTTTTTCCTTTGTCTTTTGAAATTACCTTTTAAAAGTATGAGCTAGAAGTGGAAAAGTACAATTAACATCCAGCGCTCCTTGTATGATTCTCTGACAGAGGAACCAGGGTTCCCTGGCTTGCTGGGTTGATCCAAGTTGGGTAGACAAAGACAGAATGAGGAAATACACACAATGAGACAACCACTTCTTCCTGGGGGAAATCAAGGAAGAATCACTACCAACAACAATGATAACATCCTTACATGGATGGTATGTTTCAGAGGGTCACAGACCCAAATGAAGACAAACTCAAAGGCTGATCAGTTTGAGAAAGAGCAAGAGAATAAAGTAATAACATAAAGTAATAAATAATAAAATAACCCACAGAATTCAACAGTGTACAAAGATGCTTGAGCACCCACTGACATAAGGCAGAGGAAGACTAAACCTCTCACCCTGAAGAAACTCGTGTGATTTATGTGCCTAGTCTGCCTTCAAGGAAGTGGGGCACAAATCCTCCTCTTTTGTGATCTGGAAATAGCAACTTCCTAACTCAGAAGGGGACTGCAGGGCAGTGAGTTTGCAGCTGAGACACCTGGTGAACACAACCAAAACCAGGTGCCGGAAGACAACATCTATGGTGATAAATTCACACATCCCTTTCACACTACAGGATAAGGATGACATTGTACCTCTGAGATCCTCCCTCAGTACATTCATAGTGCCATGAACAAACCTGAGGCAGAGAAAGGCCTCTCAAAGCCTGTGCCTAGTTCTCAGAACTCTCAAAGACACCAAAATTAAAGTCTAAAGATGGTGTTGTAGCTAAGGGAAGCCTAGAGAAGCATGGCAACCAGAGGAAAGTCCTAATATCTGACAGGATTCTGTAATAGAAAGATGGCAGCGGATAAAAACTAAGGAAAACAGAGTAAGCTTCAGACTTTAATTAACAACGATCCATCAGCGTTCATTCATCGATTAAAATAAACTCACCCCTGTATGGGGAAGCAGGAAAGGACGCCATAGCAACACTACTCTATTTTTAATTTTCCTATAATTCTAAAATGGCTTTTAAAAATAAGGTTTAGTTTTAAAATAATAAAGACATTACATAAAAGCACTCCTAGTTAGCTTTGGGCTCCCACATGACTGCCAGAGATAATGGCTGTTTTCACAATTTATGTGACTGGAGATGCCCACTGGAGATACCCTGTCCAGAGTACTCACTCCTAGAATGTACATATATGCTCACTGTTTTCATAAAGTCTGAAAAGATACTAGTGTGTGCTGGGCCTGGAAGATGTGTAAGTCCTAAGTAAATGAATACTTTGCTAAATAAAAACATGGTGTATAATAAAGAGCCAGTTTTAGACTTAGTAACAATAAAACAAAAATTCAGAAAATATTACCAGCAGGCCAGGAGAATAGCTCAGTGAATAAAACCACTTATGCTGAGCCTAATGACCTGAGTTAGATCCCAGACTCCACTGTAGCATGGACCTACAGAGACACAGACATGCACACAGACAGACACACACACAATGGTATTAAACAAAAATACTATATTGCTAGCAATTTTGTTCTAAAAATAAATATTACCAACTTGAAAAATGCTTTCTTTTGCTAATGACCCTAGCATAGTAATAAACATCTTTCAAGATATTTCCCCTCATATGCCTTGTGCTGACTTCGCTGGATTTTAATAAAGCATCCTAGTGAGACTCGGGGTCTTATAGAGAAATCTGTGTAGTTTATGGACACTTCAGTATGAAGGCAACTCTGTGCAGCTGCCTCGCACCAACATGGTGAGTACCCACTGCACTCTTGTCCTGTCCTGTCTGGGGTCTCTGCAGTAGCTGCTGCCCTTGAACTCATTGAATTCCAAACAATGATATTGCCATTTCCCTTCTTGTCTACATAAAGTTTTGTAGTTATTTGGGTCTGTTTTACTATGGTTGGCCATCTCCTGAATGAGTGTTTCATGGTGAACTACTAGAATTTCACATGACCATGCACTTTCTTCTAGATCACTCTTCCTGAATCATCAAGTTCTAGATAATACTTTTTCAATCAGAAAGATCACCAACTCATTGCCTTAACATGATCTTTTATTTATCCTACATGGGCCTGTGTTGTGTAGGCACCTGGACAAAAATGATGGGAAGAGAGATAGTTTGAACCGAGAACATGTTCAATGATAAAACTTAACTTCATAAAAAGAAATCTTGTGTCTATAATACAATGAATGCCAAAATCACTATGCCAAATACAACCCTCCAGACACCAAGACCTTCATGATTGCATTTACATGAAGAATCTGTAAAGACAAACCTAAAGAGAACACAGCAAGTTAATAAGTCCTGAGCAGGGTAGGAATGTGTTCACGGAAATGAATCCAGATCATTACAGCAGTCTAGATTATGTAACATTTGCATGACTCTGCAAATTTGCCAAAATTAATTCAGTTTCACCCTTAAAGATGGACTTTGGGACTAATCAAATGACACCCCAATAAAGGGGTTCTGAAGGAGATGATTACCAAGATGGTGGCGTGGGTCACCAAACTCAGGCAACTGGCATCTTCCAGTAGAATCTATGCACACCACAGTTACTCTGCTTAGGTGTGTCTTTGTCTACTCCATAGCTCTAAATATCAATGTAGGTGAGCCGGCAGGTGAGTGTGCATCCCACACAAGACAGACAGAACCTACAAAGCACTTTGTACTGAGTAAGTACAAAGAAATTCCACAGAAAACTCCAGAAACTTCAAGCCACTGCAATCACCGCTGCTTTGATCCACCCGGTCCTGTCCATCACTTCTGCTTGATAACCTAAAAACAAAGAACTCCCTACAGCTCTTCATTACTTAATAGCAGGAGTTCTGGTTACCCTTAACACAAACACAGATTTCTTTTCTCTCTGTACAGGAAGCTGAGTTCATGCAACTCTGTCACAGAAAAAGTCAGGAGATGTTGCTGTTTCTAACAGAGCTGAAGCTCCTAACGTATTAATAAATGTGGAATATAGGAATCATGAAAGCCAGAGTCAAGAGTGAAGAATAAGGAAGGAGACACCTATGATCAGAAGAGAGATGCTGGAGGACAATATATGGGGTAAATAAGAACAAATTATTATAATACATAAGAAAAATTCACAATATATAGTATATAATATGTATTATGTAATATGGTGCATAATATATAACACATAATATAACATGTGATAAATATATAATACATAATATACAATATATAATATACAATATGTGATATATAATATATAATATAAATCTACTTTTTCATATGAAACAAAACTTAAAATACCAGGTAACTGAAGAAAAGAGTAACTGGATATACATTACACTTGTTATATAAGACTATTGGTGTGTCTACCAGCATGAAGAACACTGTGTGTAAGATTTATGGTATGTTACTGAATTAAAATATTCTAAACACCTGTTAAACAGCCATGGATAAAAAAAAAGTTAATATAGACAAAGCATAGAAAAGTCTCCACGTGGAGAGATTTGAGAGGGGTGTTCAGTATTCCTGAGTATGCAGCAAAGCACAATACACTTCCTATATCACTAGGGCGAAAGCAATGATTGGTTTTTTTAAAATGAAAATAAAGTCTAGTGAGAAATTGAACATACCAACCATGAAATTGTGCTAATTTGATAATTAAAGTGTCTCGGTTCCAGTGAAGGCCCTGGATACTTACAAAATGGCGAGAAGATAACTCAGAATGGAGGCGTTTTATACACACAGAAACATCTGCAGCAGGGAATCTGTAAGACTACCTGCAAAAACAAAACAAAACAAAACAAAACAAAACAAAACAAAAATGAGTTTTGAGCAACTCAGAGCAATTATGGAGGGACCTTCTGTCTGTTGCTTCCCCATTCCCAGTGAGTGAGGGATGGAAGACAGGGAGCTGGTCTCATGTTCTTGGGAGCTTTTGGGAGGCAGAATCAGAAACAGAGGGGAAGAGAGATGAAAAGCAGCAAATGGAGAAAGGGGAGTCTGCACCCTCTTCCACCTCCTGCCTCCCACCTGCCCCTGCCTTCCACCTTCAGCCTCCCACCAGCCCCTGCCTCCCACCTCCAGCCTCCTCCCACCTTCAGCCTCCCACCAGACCCTGCCTCCCACCTCCAGCCTCCTCCCACCTCCAGCCTCCTCTCACCTCCAGCCTTCCCCCCCACCATCCTCCTCCAGCCTCCCACCTGCCCCTGCAGCCCACTCCAGCCTCTTCCCTCCGACTCCCTCCTTTGCCTCCATCCTTTCGTCCAATTGCTGCTTTAAGAATTTCTTAAGCCTACAATGAAATTTCATCTCCATTGTTTTTCTTTCCTAAAACACATCCCTAAGGCAAACAAAACAACAAAACCAAAAACCCTCTTGAGAAATGAACAAGAAAATGGAAGCATTATTTTTTTTCCCCATCTTAAAAGGTGGAGCTGAAAGAAGAAACAATGTATCCCGCCTCTGCAGCTGCACTGCAAGGGCTGACACAAGAGAAGATAGCAAAGCAGGATCCAAAGCTCCTGGAGGAGGAGAAGAGACTCCTGACAGCCACTGATTTGAGCACTTGGGTGAGCAGCCTATGTTTGTGTGGCTGGGTAACTGGGACCTATTGCCATCTCCTTCCCTAGGTTTTAAATTTTTCCTTTTATAAAGCTAATACAGAGACGAGTCATTGGCCCTTTCTGTTTTTCAGAACTAGATCTTTAAACGGAGTTTACAGTATAGCTAAAGGAAATAGCCTCGATTTATGCCAAAGCCTGATCTGTGAATGAACCGTCCTGGGAATACACTTAGCTCTGACTTGGAAGGAAGGGAGAAAAGGTAAATATAGATGCTAATATTATATGACATCTGAATGATATTCATAGAGTGTTCCTATATTATCCAGAGAAATAACTCAATGCGTATTATGCTCACCAACTTCTGGTGTGAAGTGTGTTTGCTCTTCTGTCCTTATTTCCATTACATGTGAGGACATTGAAGCACATTAGTCATTACAAGATCACTTAGAAAATTCAGCTTTAAATCGAAAATGACACATACCTTTCTCTTGCAAATGGGGAAGGGGGCTCAGGGAAATCAGGTCCCAGGTCAGCACACACAATTAACTAGAGAACAAATTTAAAAGCAGAAATCAGAACTCCCAAATGGGTCAGAAAGCAGAGAACCAACCTTGGATGAGATTGTACAGTTACAGAAGGCAGAGGCAGGGACACACCATGACTCATGGGCCTCCAGGCACTCTCGTAGTGTTTCTGGTATTGCAATGACCCTACGTTCAGTGGTTAGGAATAGACACTTGACAAGATGGACTATAACTCAGCTATATTCCATTTCTCCTATCTTTCTCAAAGCCACTCTGGAAGCACCCAGTGTTGCTTTTCTCAGCTCTTATTAAAGCCAGCGTTTATCTCAATGAAGATGACCTTAAAAATTATTTTCTAATTTCTGAAAATGTCAGTGTACTGGCTGGTTTTGTGTGCCAACTTGACACAGGCTGGAGTTATCACAGAGAAGGGAGTTTCAGTTGGAGAAGTGCCTCCATGAGATCCAGCTGTGGGGCATTTTTTCAATTAGTGATCAAGGGGGTAGGGCCCCTTGTGTGTGGTGCCATCCCTGGGCTGGAAGTCTTGGGTTCTATAAGAGAGCAGGCTGAGCAAGCCAGGGGAAGCAAGCCAGTAAGAAACATCCCTCCATGGCCTCTGCGACAGCTCCTGCTTCCTGACCTGCTTGAGTTCCAGTCCTGACTTCCTCTGGTGATCAATAGCAATGTGGAAGTAAGCTGAATAAACCCTTTCCTCCCCAACTTGCTTCTTGGTCATGATGTCTGTGCAGGAATAGAAACCCTGACTAATACAGTCAGGTTTCACTCCCTGGTGTTGTCCTCTTTAGCTGTGTGCTAACCTAGAGATAGGCAGCAGGCCTCCATGCCTCCCCTTGGTCAGAAGTATGGCTCTCTCCTGCAAAGGACAATTCCTTAGTCTTCTGCTCCAGCTGTCTTTCTTCTGGTGGCATCTATCTCTGGGTCACTTCAACAGCAAGGTGTGTGATACATTTCATCTTTAAGTGTGGGTCTCTAAGCAAACAGTTCTTTTTTGATTAATTAATGTATTTATTTAACACTCCATATTTTATTTTATTCCTCCTACCCCCACATCCACCCTCCTACTGCTCCACATCCCATACCTCCTCCCCACCCCTCTGTCTCAACTTGGATGTTTGGATGTCAGCTTTATATCAGCTGGTATATGCTGCCTTTTTGTGGTCCAGTGTTTGAGACATCTCAGAGGTCCAGATTAATTGAGACTGCTGGTCCTCCTACAGGGTCGCCCTCCTCCTCAGCTTCTTTTAGTCTTTCCCAAATTCAACAACAGGGGTCAGCTGCTTCTGTCCATTGGTTGGGTGCAACTATCTGCCTCTGACTCAGCTGCTTGGTGGGTCTTCTGGAGTGTGGTCATGCTAGGTCCCTTTTTGTGAGTGTTCCATAGCCTCAGTAATAGTGTCAGGCCTTGGAACCTCCCCTTGAGCTGGATCCCTCTTTGGCCCCATCACTGAGCCTTCTTTTCCTCAGGCTCCTCTCCATGTCCATTCCTGCAGTTCTTTCAGACAGGAACAATTATGGGTCAGAGTTGCGACTGTGGAATGTCCCCCTCCCTCATTTGATACCCTGTCTTCCTGCTGGAGGTGGGCTCTATAATTTCCCTCTCCCTAATGTCCTGCATTTCATCTAAGGTCCCTCCCTTTGAGTCCTGAGAATCTCTCACCTCCCAGGTCTCTGGTGCATTCTGCACGGTCCTCCCAACCTCCTACTTCCTGAGGTTGCCTGTTTCCATTCTTTCTGCTGCTCCTCAGGACTTCAGTCCTTTTCCCTTACCCAATACCAGATCAGGTTCTGCTCTCTCCCCACTTACATCCCCCTACAACCACCCCTACAACACACACCCCTGTCCACTTTCCCTCCCAGGTCCCTCCCTCCCTCCCCACTTGTGATTGCTTTCTTCTCTCTCCCAAGTAGAACTGAGGAGTCCTCACTTGGGCACTTCAGCTTGTTGGACTTTTTGAATTCTGTGGATTGTATCTTGGGTATTCTATTTTTTGTTTTTGTTTTGTTTGTTGGTTTGTTTGTTTTTGGTTAAAATCCACTCATTAGTGAGTGCATACCATGCATGTCCTTTAGGGTCTGAGTTACCTCACTCAGGATGACATTTTCTAGTTCCATCCATTTGCCTCCAAAACTCAGGATGCTGCTTTCCATGCATTAGTTTCAGGCGGATTCCTTTCTGGGCCTCAGTTTGCTCTTCTGCAAAAGCTCTGAGGTGACACATATCTCAGGAAGACTTAGTGAGTTCATATGCACTAAAGAGTCTAGCAATGTCTACATGGTCAGACCTGCACACCACTGGTTACTGCTTTGTCATAGAAAAATCCACAATATGTAGATTAACTATTAGAAGCTGGCTGTCACTTAGAAATGTCTCCTCTGGTAGCTATTGACCATGTGGACATGTGATACTGTGCCTCAGCCTTGATATTCACCCCGTTTTGTACCCTAGGCTTTGCTGCCCCCTGAGCTCAAAGCTTCATTTCTAGGAATGGATGGAAGTGTTGAACTCAGATCTTTCTCTTCAACCTCAGGCTCAATCTGAAATGCTAGGGGATTTATGGTTCCTGTGCTTGAAAGCAATGCTCCTTAGAAATCATTAACATCTGGGGGGGGTACATCTTAATTATGGAAATTAATATCTCACTGTTTTTATTCATTAATATTTTAATATGCCTATGATGAGACTCAACCTAAACCAATTTCCAAATCAAATCTGTCCCTCAGTAATTTGATTTGTCAGAACAAGAGAACAAAAGCATTACCAACAGGGTACTTTGAATGAAATTTTAATTAATTAGGCATATGAATGCACTAACTAATTTTGGATGAGTAATTAGATGACTAATTATGTTGAAAAGAGAACTCTGTGCTTAATGAGATGACCACGGCCAGTGTTGCCCTTCAGAGATTTTTTTTTTTTTTGGTAAAATTCAGGAGATGTGGATGGAATGTGGCCACAGAGGTGAGACAGCAGGCAACTGTCTTTGCTCCTAGACTGCCAGACACGGCCTCTGTGCTCAAACAATACCTTAGAGATTCTACACAAACACATATGCACACATACACAAATACAAGCATGCATGCATGCCCTCAGACACACAAGGAGGAATGCACTCACAGAAGTATTCATGAGTGCACACACATGCAAGCACACATGAATGCCTATCTCATTATTTCTCCTTCCATCTAAGATGTTCACAGGGATAAATACAAGCAGGAGAGAGATAACACTCTGATTTATCACAGGTGACATCATCCATCCTAGAGAATTCTGCAAAATGGCAATCTCCCTTTGAAAGGCTGAGCCCAGGGTTTGCTCAGATCACAGGCAGCCTTGAAGCATTCAGCAGTTCCGCTGTGGGCAGCTGGTTCTAACTAGCACCTATTTGGCAGAGAGCTACACTCAGGATTTCTGGTTTGGAGTTCAAACCAATATTTCATACCAATTGTGTTGTCAGAATTCAGGTCAAGAAGACAGCAGATGTTAATTTTAAACAAAGAAGCAAAAAAAAAAAAAAAAGGAAAAGAAGAAAAAAAAAGAAAAAAGAGTCTTTTCAGTGTATTTTTCTTCCTTCATCAAATTGCCAGCTCCACACAATTCAGAACACGTAATAAACTCCAAGTAGGTTAGAGACATGGAGGGTGGAGGGTGCATTCTTGCAGTCTGGTAGACACAGAAGACTTCATGAGTCAGCTGATCTAATGGTGGGAAGGCAATGGTCCCAGTCAGTCATTGCCCAAGCAGCTCTGGCATTGTCTTTAGCTCCCAAATCAAAGTAAAAACAGACCCCCCTAGCTTTTATGAAAATGATCTCCTACTATCCATACCATCTGATCACTCCAAGAGCAGTCCCCTGCACCTTATCTAAAATGAAGATTCTAGATTCTGGATTCACATGCCAGGCAGAGTGAATCTATTTTGTAATTCAGATATTTTATGCCCCGTGGGAAATGAAAATAAGAACCTCTTTCCTTGCCGTTTTCTATGAGGGTGAGCTGTTCATACATGTCTGAGTTTGAGCTTGTCTTTCTCCTCTTGTCTTTTTTTCTGAATTTTCTGAAACACTAAGATAACCTCCCCTTGGAATCAGCCTGTTCTATGGAATACCGCATATACAAACTGTTTTTCCCACCAAGGCAATTATTAAAAATGTATCTTCTCCTATCTTACTTCACCAGTGTTTGAAGATTATCAGGTGGAATTGCAGCTTGATCAATATGTTGTCTTTACAGAGCAGTAAACTCCAGAAACACCTTCCTTCCTTTCAAGGCTGGGGAGTTGACCCAACATTTCCCCACACTAACCATCCTTGTTGCTCTGGTTGGTTGTGAGGGTTTTACTCATTGTGAGGCAGTCTTATGGGCTTTGTCTTTTATTCTGGTGATGTTTACTGACCTTTTCCTTGCCCTGGAAAGCTGCTAGGAATCCAAACTCTACCTGAGAACCGGGAGACACTGTTTACTTTAGATTAGGACTTTAGAGGGCTTTGCTGAAGGAGCCCTATCGCACTTTTGCATCCGCTAGGAGGGACCTCAGCTCCATCCATGGACTGCAAATTGCTGATACCACATGAAATGCACTGAGATTGGACTCTGGCAATCATGGCCTTTGACTGGCTCCCTGGCTAAATGCTAGCTCTCAGTATGGCCTGCTTGAGAAGAAACATTAAAAGATAATATTGAGGGAGAAATACAGTCTGTGCAAAAGCCCTCCCATGGAAAATGAGAGTCAAATTTGGAAATTTGAACCCCCCAACATTGTTGCTGTAATTTCCCTCCTCATGCTAGCTTTACCCCAGCTTTGGTCACATAATCTTTTCTATAGTTATTAAGAAAGTACAAATTTTCATGTTCTAAAGACATTTTCATCCTGAACAAGAGTCATGTTAGTAAAACTGACAGAGATGCTGACAATATGAACAGGCATTTCCATCTAAAGCAGTCATACACTTGTGGAGTTTTAGATGGCAGACCCCTGAGAGCTACCAACTGTGCTTTTTCAAAACCTTGGGCTATTTTCCCAGGGTCTAACGGTTGGACATACCACAGAAGCACAATCAAACTTGACATTCAAATACTCTAAGTTGTCCAGCATATCACTACCAAAAGCAGCTTTTCACAACTCACTCATCAAGTTCTATTAACTTAAAATTAAATATTTACACACTATTCCTAATCTGTGCTGAGAATAAGGCTGGCCAAAACCACAGATAATTCAGAAATAAAAAAGTATTTCCTTGGGCTGGAGAGATGGCTCAGTGGTTAAGAGCACCAACTGCTCTTCCGAAGGTCCTGAGATCAAATCCCAGCAACCACATGGCGGCTCACAACCATCCATAATGGGATCTGACTCCCTCTTTTCGAGAGTTTGAAGACAGCTACAGTGTAATTACATATAATAAATAAATAAATAAATAAATAATTTCCTTAACACTACTAGTTTTTATTTCGGTGGTACTTTCTATTGTCCAATTTTGTATGTGCACATATATGTTTACACTACCCCTGTGCATGTGTACATGCACATTGTACATTAGTATACTCCAGTTACATCCTTTCAAGAGTATATATTCTCAGATCTGTACCAAAATGCTTATTTTAAATTATTGTGTCTCATCTAATGCTTTATATGTTTGATTTTTATGTGTGGCTTCTTATAGAATTCTACTTAGTAGCACAATGTATATTGAAAAATATGTTTCCAAAGCCTTCATATGACAGTGCACATTTTTTTGCGAAAATAAATGCATAGGCACATAGTTTAAATTGTATGCATAAATAAGCTAGCTGGGACAGCTATGTTTATTTTGACTTGTTAATATCCACTTTGAAGCCTTTGCAGAGCAAATTTATTACAAGAATTCATGTCACAGTGGACTTACTTCTGTCCCTAAAGTTTCGCAATTTAAAATGCAAGGCACATCTCTGCTTCCGTGTGTATGTATGGACATCTGCTGCAGTCAGAATTCTTTCAGCACGTGGTACTTCAGCAGTACATTCCTCAAGATGCAAGTTTCAAGACCCTGAAAGATGGGAAACCAGAGCATCATTTTTCAGACATGGTTGGCTGAAGTTTATGGCTTCTAAAATTACTATAACTAAGATTACAATGATTTTATTGTCATTTATTGATTTTCAGTTATGAGGGTATGGTTAAAAAAAAACATTAAAACTATAAATGCTATGTTCTTTCTGATCATTAATTAACGAGTACACAAACTAACACAGGCCTCGGTACCTGGAATAGAGACAGCAGTGTCAGCTCCCTTCTGCCCCCAACAGAACTCAGAGTTGTTGTGCTAATATCGCACAGTAGAAGATTCTGGATGACACTCTATAGTTAATAACATCCTAAGATGTAGCTGGCATAATTCCTCTCACACAGAATACACACACACACACACACACACACAGCATGACACACAGAGCATGACACACACACACACAGAGCATGACACACACACACACACAGAGAGAGAGAGAGAGAGAGAGAGAGAGAGAGCATGACACACACACACACACACACACACAGCATGGATCTTCCCATGATTCATGAGTTAAATGCTGAAGTTCCCTTTCATCAAACATTTTTGTCATCCCACCACTGTCCACACACAGAAACCATGAGGTGAAGGTCAAGAGCAGATCTCAGCAGAGGAGAATCTTCTGAGAAGATAAACTTGTGATTATTTCAAGAGAGCTTACAAGACCCATTTTGCTTAGGCAAGAGCATATGCAGCTGCAGCACAGGTGGGAAAGCACCTGGGCCCCGCCCCCACCGAGCCTGATGTGGTATGCAGCTTGGAACACTCCTGGTCTTCCTAGTGGGGAAGGTGAACAGGAAGGCCAGGCACAAAGCTCAGGAGTTGAACTTGTCCCTCTCTGCCAGATGGTGACACAACAGATACATCTTAGTGGAGATCTGAAGCACCCATTTGTCAACAGGATTTCTTCAAAGCAGTGAACATACTGTGCCTCTTAAAGGTTTTATTAAAAAAAAAAAAAGAACCCACACTTGTGAGTGTATTTAAAGTAGATTAAAAATATTGATTTATAAAAGAGAAATTTTTCAAATGGTTGTAGTCAGTGGCAAAGCAAGTAATTAAATTCTTTACTTTAAATGATTTTCATCTAAGAATGGGAATGGTGAAGTTATATGAACAAAAGATTATTTTATTTCGCTGGCTGCACTTGACCAAAAATGTAGTCTAAAAGGATTTGAACTGAGAGGAATACAGTGTGGAGAATAAATGTTTCATTGATGGCTGGTTTGGTAAGTAAAGAAATTAAGCATGTTCTCAAAAAAAAAAAAATCAAGGACAAGTCTGAGCTCAGTTCATTCTTGTTCTTGAAATAAAAGACAAAGAGGTGCATGAAACTTGAGCATCAAATGGTACTCGGGTTTGTAACAAAGGAATACGAGAGAGGGAAAGTAGTGTGTTGTCTTAGCTGAGTATAGCAGTGTCCATGCCTGTGAAAAAATATATAAGTGACTTAAATACACATATCCTGAATATATCCACAGTCCGTATCTTAGTAGGTTGCTTGTCTTCTTCCTTTTTTCTTTAGCTCTTTGTTTGTGATATATGTCAACTCTGTGTTAGATATATAATACATAAAGACTTTTTCCCATCCTGTAGGCTGCAGTTAACTCTAATGCTGGTGTTCTTTGCTGTACATAAAATTTTCAGTTTCCTGGGGTCCATTGTTGGTCTTAATGTCTGTGCTATTGGGTCTTGTTCAGAAAGTCCTTCCTTGTGCCTATAAGTTCTATATATATATATATGCATATATATATATGCACAGGACTTGTATAATATCAAGCCAGGCAAAACTAGCATGGATGAGCTGTTGGCATTTCACAATTGATAGCTTCTAGAGGTGAATATATATATATATACATATATATATATATATATATATATATATATATATATATATATATATATATATATATATATCTCCTGAAACTCTGGGATGTCTTAAGAATATATCTAAATGTCTTCTTTCTATAGTCTTGCCCTAGTTGGTGTGGAAATTATAGCACAGGTGAGAAAGCCAACTGGACAGTTCAGACTTTCTCATTCTGCAGATAAGATGTCACAGTCCAAAGAAACATGGAAACATGGCAGCTATTTTCCAGAGTGACCAAGTGGATGACACCTAATAGGTAACTTTCCCAATGTAGTGGAAGTGATTAATGGCCCATCTGGGCCACACTGTTGAAGTCTCTGGAAGAATGTGGGTGCAGCAGTCAGATGGTCTGTGGTGACTGTGTCAGGATACTGCCCTTCACAGTCTCCACAGCTTCCAGTATGCCTCAGTTTCCTGACTGACAAGATGGAAGACTTTTGCTGGAAGCACTACTGAGGTATGAAGTGCTTTGTCACAAAATATCCATCCAACAAGCACTTGCCGTTAGGACAACACTGTAATTTGTTTTTTAAATCTGCTTTATTCAATTTTTAAATACTTATCTACTTGTTTATGTTTAAGTATGTTATTTAACACTGACACACTTATATACTATGTTTAGATCAAATCCCACTCTGACTCATTCCCCGCCAATTTCTTCCCTTTCCCTTCCAACCCTTTCTCCTCCCAACTTCATTGCATGCTTCCTCTTCTCTCTCTCCTCTCTCTCTTCTGTTTCTCTCTCATTAATACATATATGTGTGTGTGTATGTGTGTGTGTGTATATGTGTGTATGTGTGTATGTGTGTGTATGTATGTGTGTGTATGTGTGTGTATGTGTGTATGTATGTGTATGTATGTGTGTATGTGTGTATATGTGTGTATGTGTGTGTATATGTGTGTCTGTGTGTGTATGTGTGTATGTATGTGTGTGTATATGTGTGTGTATGTGTGTGATGTGTGTGTTTATGTGTGTGTATATGTGTGTGTATGTGTGTATACATATATATGTATGTGTGTATGTGTGTGTATATACATATATATATATGTATGTGTGTGTATGTGTGTGTATATACATATATATGTGTGTATGTGTGTATGTGTGTGTATGTGTGTATGTATGTATGTGTGTATGTATGTGTGTGTATGTGTGTATGTGTATGTGTGTGTATGTGTATGTGTGTGTATGTGTATGTGTGTGTGTGTGTATGTGTGTGTGTATGTGTGTGTGTGTATGTGTGTATGTGTGTCTGTATGTGTGTGTGTATATACATATTATCCAGTCCCTTTATTGCTGCATGTATGTGCATGAATATCTCCTGGGTAATATCTCAAGACCCAAATCCCTAAAAATAAGGGACTCAATCACCTCTAGAAGCTATCAATTGTGAAATGCCAATAGCTCATCCATGCTAGTTTTGCCTGGCTTGATATTATACAAGTCCTGTGCATGCTACTGTCTCAGCTACTGTGAATTCCTTGGGTAACCTCCTGTTGTGCCTAGCAATACTGTTTAGCTATAGATACGTATTCCCTCTGGCTCTTAGAATATTTCTAGCCCCTCTTCTATGGTGTATCCCTGATCCTTAGAAAAAAGGAAATGTGATATGGATGCCCCATTTAGGGATGTGATAGCAGAGAAAGGCAGCACCCTCAGCAAAGGATGCCAGCCAAACTACATGCAGAAGAGTGAAACCAGGTCTTTATCAATCATGATGCAAAAATCTCCAAATGGATGGAGCACTTTAACATTAGATCAGTGAATCTGATGGAAGAGCACATAAGACAAGAAGACACTTGAGCTTATAGGCACAGGGAAGGACTTTCTGAACAAGACCCAATAGCACAGACATTAAGACCAACAATGGACCCCAGGAAACTGAAAATCTTATGTACAGCAAAGAATACCAGCATTAGAGTAAAATGCAGTCTACAAGAATGGGAAAAAATCTTTATGTATTATATATCTAACAGAGAGTTGACATATATCACAAACAAAGAGCTAAAGAAAAAAGAAGAAGAAAACAAACAAATATAAAATACGGACTGTGGCGCTAAATAAAAGTTCTCAAATCAAGATACACATTTCAAAGGTGAGATTTCTTCTACTTACCCCAATAATGACTCCTTCTTATCCAACTGAAAGTTAACTTTTCTTATTACCATTAACCATCTTCTTCAGCTTAAGTGCAGTACATATGAAGAAGGTTTCTAAACACAGCAAAACCATATGGAGTAGAATTTTTTTTTAATTCAACATCATTAACCATCAAGGAAATGCAAATTAAAACTATTTTGAGATTTCACCTTATCCCACTCAGATCAGATAAGTTAAAAACACAAAAAGGCAACAAAGGCTCTGGGGAAAGGAGAGATTATTCACTGATGGCACGAATGCAAACTGGTGCAGAACTGTGGAGATCCATGTGGTATGAATGCAAACTGATGCAGAACTGTGGAGATCCGTGTGGTACGAATGCAAACTGGTGCAGAACTGTGGAGATCCGTGTGGTACGAATGCAAACTGGTGCAGAACTGTAAAGATCCGTGTGGTACGAATGCAAACTGGTGCAGAACTGTGGAGATCTGTGTGTGGGTGCCTCGAGAAAATAAAAAGAGATCTACCACATGATCCAGTTGTATCTCTCCTGAGCATATTCCCAAAAGACCGTATGCACTACAGGGGTACTTGCTAAATGTTATCATTTAAAATCCCGTGTTCCATTTCTAGGTGGGATCACCTCACACATGAGGCTTCTCTAACAGGTAACAACAGACAGAGTTGCCATTTAAACAGATTTCCCTATATTAATGAACAGACATCCCTGTGTTAATATCTCAGACATACCACTAAAGGACACAAGTGCAAGTGTCCACTAATTTAAGGACCATCAGCATGTGTGTAGTCAGTGTAGCACAGCCCTGCTGACAAAGCTTTACCCAGCATTCTGCTGTTCCTCAGAGCAGCCCGACTATAGGCCATGCACATTCTTATTCTATTTCACAAAAGTAATATGTCTAGCTAACACCTGAGTTATTATGCAAACTTTTTTTTGTCTTCTCACGGGTCTGTCATATGGCTTTGCTCTGTATAGAAACCTTCTTCATATGTAATGCTTTTAAGCTGAAGATGGTTAATGATAATAAGAAAAGTTAACTTTCAATTGGATAAGAAGGAGTCATTATTGGGGCAGGGAGAAGAAATCTCATCTTTGAAATGTGGCTCTTAACTTTGATAATGTAAGTTTTCAATAGATAATCTCTTCCAAAAGAAGTTCAATCAGATGAAAAAGCACTCAAGCTGTGTGTGATTAAAAGCTATCAGCTGCCTAATCCATCAGTGTGTTTGGGGGATATTTCTAATATGCCCAAGGATAAATTCTTTCCAGATTCCACACTACAAATCCTAGTCTAAAGCTATAGAGCCAGTCACTCCTTTATGCCTCTTTATCCCTGTCTCTCTTTGGTGGGTCAGCAAAAGCTCATTGAATAAATATTGATAATAATATGATTAGGTGACACATAGGTATGTTCCTATTCTGAAGAAAATTACCATCTGTGTAAGTCAATATGATGATTGTCCAAGATCAGAACAACTTATGGTAAGCGTCGGGCTTTGGAAAGTAGGGGAAAACCATCCTAGTTGGTTAGAGGCGGAGAAACAAGACTGGGCAGTGCACAGGCAGAAGCCCTCATGCAGTGTCTCCAAAACAACAATGGGGGCAGAAGGCACACACAGAAAAGCTTTGAGAGTGTGTTTTAGATTTACATGTTAGTGATCAGTCACCTTAGGTAGGCTTTCTTGCTGCATGTATGCGCCTGCTCTGTGCACTTTTAGTACAAGAGATTCTAACACTTTTCTTTTCTCTGATATAGCAGAATGTACATTCCGAGAATACATAATGTTACATAAACAATGCATTGTACATGTGTATACACACATATGCGCATCTGAAACTCTAAATAGAGTCTCAAAGGAAGCCCCACCTCTAGGTTTATCTCTTAAGAGGAGATGCCCTGTCCCCTCCAAAATGAAGTGTAGCATACAGCCATAAGAATGCATGGGAGAGCATTCAAACTAGAGAGAACAGTAAAACCAAAAGCCATGAGGTTGAGAACGTGCCCAGAGGGTAAGAACAGAGAGAGGCTACTATAGCTGGTAGATCCAGGGCCATGTCCGAAAGAGCAGAACTGAGCAGCCATACCCTTTAGAGACCTTGCCTTTTCCTTAGGTTTATAATGCAAGGGCAAGGAGTAAGAGGTTAATGCTGGGTGTCCAGATAATGAAAGTGTCACCCAAACCGTGATCCATTGTGGTCTCAGGGCAAAGGCAGAGATGTAGACAAGAGCTAGACTACTTCTGGGAGTTCTAGCAGCAGCAGAGAATTGGAGAGCTGACCTATGAAGAATCAACAGACAGAGTTAAAAGGGGGCCCATGTACAGAGTATAATTATAGAGCTTCAGCCTGTGTTTCCCTGAGCTCTCCTGTATCCAGTATAATCATTTAAGGTCATGCATTAAACTGGGAAATGACACCACTCTAAAAACATGACCTGTTCCCATTTCCAATTTGACAGGATTTCAAATTCCAGTCACCCTCTTGAAATCCAGGTTCTTTTCATAGGAAAAATAACTAACTCCTTTCAATCTTCTACATAGGGGCTTTTTTTCTTCAATTAATCATAGAGAGTTACATATCGAAAGACATTTGGCTGAGGACTCCCTAAAGCCCATTTGCCGTTAATGATTTGACCTCAGTCAAAACAAAAACAGAAACATCATTTAGTCTGTTAATTGCAAATTGTTGATGCAAAAAATGGAAAGATCTCCAAGGCAAGTAGCAAAATGAAGGTTTTTTTTTTTTCCAAACTCCCATCTCTCCAGTGACAGACAGTGGGCTGGTTAACCAACCATCAGTGGGACCAACATACCCCATAAAACAGTCCTTCCTCGTGTTCTGAATGTTACTAAGAAGATGTGTTGTTTCTACCCAACAAATCATGTAATTGGACTTTCAAGTCACCGGAAATTATCCTATGTAAGCAGATTACCAAAAAAGATCCTATATCCAAGTATAACATCCAAGAGGCCTATACCCAGTATAATCATTTAAGGGTATGCATTAAACTGGGAAATGACAGCACTGAAAACATGGCATGTTCCCATTTCCAATTTGACAGGATTTCAAATTTCAATCACCGTCTTGAAATCCTTACAAACACACTGTACATCCCTATACTCCAAAATGCTGCTACTGACCCTAACAATAGTTCACTCTATAAATTAGTCAGAATCCCAGTGGTTCACGTGTGATAGGCTGAAGACAGATTAACAGAAACCAGGACCACTCCTTGTGGGAAACGCCAAAGGGCCACTATTACCTGTCTCATGAATCTTGTTAGGATAAATATGTATCTTCAACACAGAGACTATGCATATCAGAGGGTGGCAGTATGATATTTATGTACATACATACATGCAAACATACATACATGCATACATACATACAATGTACAATGGTCAGGATAATTGACATGCCCATAGCTTTTCTTGGCAGTCTTTTCTGTGTTGGGATCTTAGATATTCTTTCTACCAATTTTCTTTGAAGATTCAATTAGTTGTCATCAGCTGTAACTCCCCTACCATGCTAGAAGATCATCATGAACACCCTTGTACCCATCTGCAGCCCTGTATTCATTTGCTGCTTTCTTTCTAGCAATTCTCTTTAGATTTTGGGTGCCAGCAACTATTCTGTTCTCAACTGAAGACCAGTGTCTGGCTTCCACTTATATGTGAGAGAGAATATACGGTATTTGTGTTCTGAGCCTGGTATACCTTATTGAACACAATGCCCTCCAGTTTTTGCTAATGACAGGATTTTATTCCTTTTTACACTTGAGTAATATTCTGTTGTATGCACAGAAACAGTGAATAGTTGCCTTCTTATTTCCAACATCAGGCCTTGTATACCACATCCTCTGGGGCCAGGCCACAATGCTCAGGCAGAGGCTTACACAGGATACAAGAGGACTTTGATATGCCAGACAACTTGAGATATAATTTTTCAGTCCATCCATCTGTAGCTAGATGCTTAGATGGTTCTATATCTTAGCTATTGTGAATCCTGCTCAAGAAAGCATGATATTTCTTCAACATTCTGGTTTCAGATCCTGTGGACACATGCCTGGAAGCAGTTGCTAGTAGATGACATGATGAAATTTAAAGTCAGAAGTATCGATTGAGGCTTATGGGTCAAGGAGCTGCACTTTATCATGGCGAGAAAGACACAGCATCAGGTAAAGAAAGTCTGGCAGCAAGAAACAGTGAGGAGGGAATGAACAGGAAGTGTGGCCTAAAGCCCCAAAGCCCCCCCTCCAGTGCCCACTCCTACCAGTGAGACTCCATCTCCTAAATGTATCATGATGTTCTCAAACAGTGCATCCAGCACGGGACCAAGTTATTCAAATAAATGAGCCTATAAGAACATCCTATACTCAAATCACAGCACTGGGTACATGACTAGCTACATAAGCACCAGGCCATGAAAGTAACTATTAGTTCATTGGTATTTAAAGAATATACTGGAGCTGTTTTACTTTGATGTTCTAAAAATATTAGAAAGAAATTTGCCATTTAGATCTTGATTTTTTTTACTATATTTATATATTTACTATATTTGGCATAACAGAAGTGTGATTAACATTTTCCTTCCATATAAAAATAAACCCATTCCTTTTCATATCACTAGAGAATAAAAAAGATCTAGGGCTGATCTCAGTATGGCAGAGGCCGTAGCTCAGAAATCCAATGTGTCATCTTTAACAAAGTACAAAATATTGAAGCCACGTTTCTGAGTCCTTCCTTGGCCTTGAGTGGGATGCCATGCGGGAAAAGAAAGTGAAGAAACTTAAGAGACGGTTAAAACTTAGAACAGCCTGCTCTCTGTCCCCAATTTGCACACCCTCCTGAGTGTCCACCATTTCTGTCTACCTCCCTTGGTGGCTTCACTTCCTTGTTGTCTCTGTTTCCAGGAGATGTTCTTTTGCTGTCCCCTCACTCCTCAGATAAGGCCCCGACCTACATTTCCCATGTTTCTTTGCTGAGCTCTGGATCCAGCTCAGTAGCTGGAACCTTTCATCCTAGGTCCCAGAAGCTTTTGTTGAGACTATGACAGGGTTGAACTCCTGATCTTCCTGTTGACATCCAAAGAATAACACTGTGTGGGTGGCAGCTTAAGTGAGACTCAAAGGGAGTCTCTTCCAAGGTCCCATCCTTCATGCATACTTCTTATTCCGATTGCCAGAACAGCTGTGGAGAAACCTCTGCACTGCAACAATCTGGGATTGTAATAGGTGTTCCCTGTATAAAGAGTTATAGACCGGATCAGTTTGAATAATTAAATCCTAACACCTGAAGTTCTCATTGTAGCTAGCTAGCTCTCCAGAGTCGTGTGTGGGATTGCATTCTGGTATTCCGTGGGTTGGAACTGTGAGGCTAACATCAGGATCTTCTGACACCTACACTCTCAGAAGAAATTGCCACTTTTTTAAAAAACGTGTCAGTGTGGAATGCAGTAGTCAGCATGTCTTCATGCCCTCCTGAGATGCTTCGCAATGCAGCCACCTCCACCCCTCTACTCAGGAGCAACTGATATGGCATGTGAATGTCATGACAGGTGCTAATCTCAGTCCTTTATGGACAGTGAGGCTTACAGGAGACACTGGTCAATACTGGGTCCTTATTTTCTTTATTTTGTACATTTGGTTTTTTAAGATATATTCTTTGTAGTCCAGGCTTGCCTGGGACTCACTCAGCTTGGCTGGTCTCAAACTCATAGCAACCATCCTTCCTCGGTTTCCCAAGTGCTGAGAGCTTATAGACATGACTTATTAATACTATAGATCATAATTCTAATTATTGACACCTGGGGCTCTAACCTTGCACATCTTCTCATTGTAGGCCATGTAGACTCTGAGGTGGGCTAACTTGTCCACTTCAGCATGTTCTGTTCCATCCCCAGACTCTGTCCTCTAGACGCTAGCAGTGCCCCTGCCTTTATAGAATATGACATCCAAACATATCTTCAGACAGTGCCCAATGTATCCTAGGGACAAAATCATCGATGCAGATACATGAAGGTCCAGTGCTTGTTGTAATGGAAAGCATATCAAAAGGTGAACACTGTCCTGTTCCCATGCCAGCCACATTCTCTGGGACCAGGCCACAATGCTCAGAGAAAGGAGCTGACACAGGGTATAGGTGGAATGGGGCATGCCAGTTGACTTGGTATATAAATAGTGAAATTATACAAATTCAAAATTACAAGAGAGTCTTTGATTTTCAAAATGTCTGTGAGGAGACAGTAGAAAATTCATGGCTCAGTGGAGCAGGCATAAGAGAACCTTGTGGGGTCATAAGTAGATTAAGCCTTTTATAAATTAACAGTGCAATGTGAATGACTGCCAAGCCACAGCAAATCTGTTATGCATTGCACTAGGAGTTGCATAATTTATTACATGATGATTTTAATACTCTGAATATCCAGTTCACTTCTGGAGTGCCCTGACACTGTATTTTAAGAATAGTAAACTACATATTGGGAAATGCTCAAGAAATTTTAGACTCTCTGAGAACTCATGCATCCCAATAAAAACATAAAACTATCTTCAGATACGTGAGACACAAGATACTGCTCTCTGAATAGTAAAGAATTTTGAAATAACTCAGAACATCCAACAGATGTCCAAAGACCACTAAGATATGTCATAAGAAGTCCCCAATCTCATATGAGCAATTAAACTTGAAAATCAATGAATTTTGCAGTCCAAAGAAGATGAAATTCCTTCAGATGGTAATTTTTTTCTCTGTGTGCTATTTAAGAACAGGGCTGAAAAAGTATAGGAGAAAGGGCTCTTTGGCTCTTCTAGGGGACAGGACAGTTCATGTGTGGGCTTTGTTATCCACACATTTCAAATGTATGCCAACAACTAAGAATCCTTTTGCAAAACCCAGCTGGTCTTTCACTATCTCATTCTCTTAAGAACAGGGTAAATATTCATCCTGCTTAGCTCCTGAAGATATGCAGAGTACATTTCAGACCCGATAAATTATTGACCATTCTGTTCTACTAGCCCAGAATTTATCTTTTCTAAATAGCTCTAATCTCTGTTATCTAGTCCATAATTATTTGTACAGATCAATTTCATCCATGAGAAGGTCCCTGCTCAGAATGTGATTAGACAGAGCTGACATTCCCCGTCAATATTGCTGTTTTGATTCAGCTGCCTTAAGAAGATCCTCTCCCTTAAAAGACAAACTTCTAAGATTGCCTCTTAGCAAATGTTCCTTAATTCTTGAATTAGAAAATTCATAAATTGGGTCTTCTTATTCACTTTTTACTAGACATTTAGGTTTGTGCCACCTGAGGTCCCAAGGAAATTTGATATTGCAGCATTAATGTGTCTCTATTGCATTGAATTCATGATACATCCTGTCTTAGGGTTTTACTGCTCAGAACAAACACCATGACCATGGTAACTCTTCTAAAGGACAACATTTAATTGGGGCTGTCTTACAGGTTCAGAGGTTCAGTCCCTTACCATCAAGGAGGGAGTATGGAAGCATTCAGACAAATGTAGAACTGGAGGAGCTGAGAGTTCCACCTCCTGTTCTAAATGCAGCTAAAAGACTGGCTTCCAGGCAGCCAGGAGGAAGGTCTTAAAGCCCATGCCCACAGTGATATACTTCCTCCAACAAGACCAAATCTACTCCAACAAGGCCATACCTCCTAATAATGCTACTCTCTGGGCCAACCATATTCAAACCACCACATACCCTAATTTGAAATGTAATATTTTATTTATACTGATTCAATCTAATCATGTTAATATATAATATCATTCTGAATGTTTTTTTATAAAAAAGGCAGGGCTCATTTGTCTTTTAAAGGCAGCATTACAATTATAATTAGATAGCTTTCCAAGTCTTTGAAATCCTCTCTTTTAAATATCACATCTCTTTTTTCATATAATCCCAACCTTTAAATTCTAAGTCAGATTAATTCTTTACCAAGTAAAATATCAAGCTTCCAAAGTCAAACATAATTTGGGGGCTGACGGGCGGGGGTGATACTCTATAAATAAAATATCTGGTGAAAGTCTACCACAAGGAGAAACCGAAATGTCCATGGTTCCACTGTTTTTCTGTATTTCTCAGCAGGAGTCTTTGCTTTGACTTGCTTGTTTTGCTTGCCGCCTCCATGTGGCCACTGACTACAGCTGAAAGCACCAGAATTAGAAACACTTCTCTTATCACCACAGTGTGCATCTTCCAATTCTGGTGTTTCCCACCCCAGATGTCCTGTGGAAGTGTCTGAAAGAAGACACAACTGGATCAGTAATTTTGCAAATATACCAGACAAGTATGACACAGACTCGCATGTTCAATAACTTAACATGAAGTACCTGAGGCCTGAGGGTGATGAATGTGGAATTAAATTGATGCTTGTGAGTGTCTGAAAACACACAAGCATGCCTTCTTTATCTCCTGAGGCAGCAAGTGACACCCTGATCTTCCATGTGTGTGTACCTGCCCATCTGCAATCTGCTTAGTTGTTCTTATTGTTGGATGCTCTGGCCCTCTTCAGAGATTGCTTCTAGTCACATCTATTAGATCTATCATTCTGTAATCATCATGGGATCCCTGTTGGACATGACTAATTTATTCAATCTCAACATTCTTCGTACCTCTCTTTTATTCCTAAAGCATCAACTTTCTAAAAATCAACTCCTGAAGATTGAGTAGATGCTATTTTACCTCATCCCCCCTGCACCCTCAAAAATAGATGGGCTGGGCTGAGCCTAATTGCTGACAGCTTCTCATCCAAAGTAGTCAGGTGTGACTCTCAGCTTTGTCAACTTTTTTTTCCCCCAATGTCTTGTAAACTGGTCATCTAGGGCATCCAAAGAGTGTGAACTACCATTACTAACATGTCAGAGAAAGGGTAAAACTCCTCTAATCTCTCCTCCCTGTGTGAAAAATCTGAGCTGAGTGCTTCATAGCTTCTCAGGGGGTCCCCACAGGACTCAAACCCCAGTTGGTCACTATAGACTATGCAAAGATTGCTTTACTGGTCTGTCTCCTCCCTATTGACTTACTCCTGGGATGAGCTTTGTCAGGAGACTACTTAGACTCAAGGCTTTATCCCAGACTCTCTCCTGTGTATATTCCCCAACTAAGACAATTTCTCAAGTCACTACTTTAGAGAGTTCCACTGGCCATTAATTCTACAGTAGAATACCAGAATCCATGGGTAATCTACACTCTGAAACACTCTCCTATCTCAAGCTTGTTTTGTGGGAAGAAGACAGATAAATACAGATTATGATATGGGATATTACAATGGCTATGATGAGTTATACCCAGTGGATTATAAGAGCTCAGAAGGAGAGAAAAATAAATCCTTTTTCAGTGGGACCAGAGTATTACTTTCTTGGGTACTTTCAGGAGATGTAGTTTAGGACAGTGGAAATATCAAATAGTATGTTGCATGGGAAACAGAACACAAGCCAGAAGTGATATGAACACAGACTAAGCCCTGTGGAATCTTTTCTCCTTCAATGCAATGTACAGAGCCCTATTACATGCCAGGCTTTGTAGCAGACACAGAGAGGAAGCCTGTGAGTGAAATGATGTTATATGTGGAGTTTTATAAGACCTACAATTACATGGTGCAGGTGCTTTATTGGTTTTTAATCATCTTGTATTTTGACATTGCATTGTTTTCAACTGCACGTAATGTTCACAAAAACCTTCCATTTCTAACATTATATACTCACTCTTCATACATCATCAATAAGCAACCTGATCTCTTGAGTCCCTTTGAGGCATGACTTCATGGTACCCACGGAGCCAAGTCTGGAGCACTTCACAATGTTTGGTCTTCTTAAACAAGCTTCTCTAAAATAAATGAACATTCTTTCGGTCCCCAAGCTTCCCCTCCACTTGAACCCACACTCCTCTCACACTTGAAACAAGAGACAGTGTTAAACACTGAGCTGCGTGAGGACTGTACCCATGATAATCACTCAGGAAATTTTGGTCTGTAAACTTGACCTGGAGTCATTCAGAAAATCAGCTGTGAGACTCTCGTCTGGAAAACTCAGTCAGTGTAGTGGAAGCTGAAGTGGAAACTAAGGTGAAAGGGCCACAATGGCTCAGGACTAATGAAATACACAGCCATCTGTGTCTGCAGGGACAGATTTATTTCCTGCTAAAACCTGTATTTCCTGTCTCGTAAACACACTTTTAGTATACCTTTCAAATGTCCAAGGAGAGACCTCAGCCATGGGCAAGTGGTATAATAAATAGGACCAACTCACACTGGCTGCATTTTTCTCTATGGAAGGTCGTGTTTCGCCCTCTAGATTCAGAGCCTGAATCTCTCTCCCAGTCCAGCAGCCAGTCTCTATTTCTAAATGATGACCCCAGTTTCTTAACTCAGTAAATTGCCTTGTGTAAATAGTCTTCTCATCTATAGTCTCCTCCTCTAGGGAACAAAGCATTTCCTGACATCTGTTTTGAATTTGTTTTTTCTTTTAATTTGTATATAGTCCTCTTTTTCCTATCATCTCCACTGAACTGAAAATAACATACTGAATTGAGGGGCCTCTTACTGTTTTTAGGAGAATACCACCCCAGGAGGCTCCAAAGGGATACCCATGCTATTTCCTATCAGTTATGTTGGTCTTTGCAAACCAGCCTTGTCATGGGATGCTTCGAGGCAAGATGCCCCACAATCCTGCAAGCCTGTTATTGAACCAGATACTGAAATTGTTATTGAACCAGATCCTACAAAAGCTGCTAAGTAGAACTATAGATATGCCAGCCACAATTAATTGTGTTCCTTCACAAACTCATACGTAGATGAGAATCTTAGGAAATAATTCACATTATGCATAGTCAATAATACAGAGCTTCTGTCTGACAGAAATATAAGTGAAACATCATTGTCTTAGTCAAGGTTTCTATTCCTGCAGGAAATATCATGACAGAGAAGCAAGTTGGGGAGGAAAAGGTTTATTCAGCTTACTTTCCACATTGCTGTTCATCACCAAAGGAACTAAGCAGAACTGGAACTAAGCAGGTCAGGAAGCAGGAGCTGATGCAGAGGCCATGGAGGGATGTTACTTACTGGCATGTTTCCCCTGCCTTGCTCAGCCTGCTTTCTTATAGAACCCAAGACTACCAGCCCAGGGATGGCACCACCCACAATGAACCCTCCCCCCTTGATCACCAACTGACAAAATGCTCCACAGCTAGATCTCATTGAGGCACTTCCTCAACTGAAGCTCCTTTCTCTGTGATAACTCCAGCCTGTGTCAAGTTGACACATAAAACCAGCCAGTACAATCAGTGTGAATCCACATGGTTTTCTCTCTCTCTCTCTCTCTCTCTCTCTCTCTCTCTCTCTCTCTCTCTCTCTCTCTCTCTCTCTCTCTCTTCCCTACTCAGCCCATTTCCATCGTTTGAGGGTACAGAGACAAAGTCACCATCTTCCAGAAACTGACCCTGATAGTGGATTTCCAGTCCCCAGAGCTACCAGAAAACAAATTTCAGTTGCAAATCCTACCTGCTCTGGCATGTAGTTATGGCAGCCTCAGCAGACCAAAATAACATAGCCGAAAAAGAAATCGACACTATTGGCCTGTGCACACTTCTCTGGACATGTGGTTGATGATATCTCCTTCACCTGGGGTCCCATTGTCTATATTGGCCCATTGGTACATTCTTGTGGCAATCTTTCACCCTGGGAAATTGTGACTAAGATGATGGTTTTTGCTTCCGTGAGATGACAACCCGTCATCTGGATTGTGTTCTCAACATATCTGTTGGAGAGTTTTAGAGAATGCATGGAAATAAAAATTGAACAAATTGATTATAATTCTAGTATCCTAAGATAAATATGTCATTACAATGATGCAAATTCATGCTTAAGCTGGAAGGCATACATGCATGTGTTTACATCTATATCTATATGTGTATGCAGGGTACAAATGTGAAATGCTCCCATTAATCCTTATGGGAAATTCAGAAATTGACAGAAGAAAACAAAGGAGAAAAAAATGCACTGAAGACACTGGTGTTCTGACCAACAGAACTGCAGCGGCAAAGATCATGGCAGGCAGCAACTGTGCAGCTGCAGAGGCACAACATGCAGCTGCTGCAGTGGCATCAAAACCTCCATCAACACCCCAGGAAGACTAGGTTCTGAGTCCCACAATGATTCTGCCCTCCCCGGTGACCACTACAGGCCTGTCCCCATTCTCATGAGCACTGGCCACTAGCCAGCTGTATTTGGGGATGTTCATAGGGGTGGGAAAGTATTTTCTCCTCTCCAGGAGGAAATAATCTCATGAGTGCCTGACTGAAAAGACTTCATTCTAGAATTTACATTCATTAAAAATAGGGGGATCTTTACAAAATGGGATATCTAGTCAACTTGTCACACAAGTTAAATTCTCACGATCTCCTGCGACCTTGGAAAGGAAAGAATGCTACCACAAGATCTTTTTGGGATATGGTGTTCCTTCACTGTGGATTACTAACTTCTAAAATTACTTAGATTTAGAAAACTAGACAGTTTCCCAAAGGTACTTGAAGGGCTCTGTCCAAAGTTCAAGCTGTGAACAGTATATGGACATTTAAGACACAAACCACGATTTGTAAACTTCACAAGAAGCACCTCTTAATTAAAAGACTACATGATTCTTTGTTTTTAAGTTTTTAATGGGTACAGTAGTAGTCTTCCTTCTAAGTTACCTGACAGAACGATGTCCTGAGGTCAGCCCAGCAACCTATCCCATCACCATATCACATCAGCTCTAAAAGACTCATGGTCACCAGCCTGGGGACACCAGATCAAAGCCTTGTACAACATGGGAAAATGCTTTTTCTGTGTGGCTTTGAAAGTATCTTTTTAAAGGACCCCCTCCCCTCTTACTCCCAGGCTTGGCATATGGTGCACTCCACAGACAGATAAGCACTAATGCAGCTGTTAAGTATCTGGCGCTCTTGCTTAGCGGCATCCTTGCCAGCTGGCCAGCCGCAGCCTGTGCTTGGAGAATGAACCAATTCCTCCCAGCTGCTATGCAAAGGAAAGGATAGGAATGTTGCTGGTCGCCCATCTCCCCTCTAAGTCATCTTCACTCCCAGCTTTATCTAGCAACAGAAGCTTCCCCGGGCAGCATCTTCTCATGACACAGCAGGCTGCCTACAAATGAGGTCTAATTGCGAATAGGAGGTTACATTTGAAAAATGTTAGAAGATGGTAGAAGCTCACATGGCTGCAAGCTGTGAGTAGGAAATGAAGGGAGGGATCCCAGCCCTATACTTGCCATGAGATTTGTAAATGTGTTCACTTCTGTAGGTGCAGCCAGCAGCCAACATGAGCCTAAGTAGACTCAGCCAAGAAATCAATGGCATCGTGTTTGCCCATCGGGAAGGCTCTGGACAGTGAGATCCACCTTAGCTAGTTTGCTTCTGACAAAAGAAAACTCCGAACACTGAAAATGGTTTAAAACAAAACAAAGAGCTGTTAACTTGTCTGAAATCCAGAGAAGTGACAGTATATTTTAAAACACGGAAAGTACTATTAGGACAAGCCTTATCTGGATGGTTCACATCATAGGAAGGGTGATGACCTATTGCCTGATCCCAATGTCATGACCCTCTAGGTTCAGAGAAAGTGTCAGAGACATTCCCCCCATTAGGATGGTCAGACAGATGACACCTCTGCTGTTAGCACAGTCAGACACCTCTAAGATCCACACTTTTGATACTGAGGAATACATTTCTTTTAAGGTCAATATGTCATCTGACTTTGAATGTGGAGTGGCCTCTTATCATGTAGGAACTCCTTGGAATTCTCACCTATGCACCCACACTTGTCCAAACCCATTCCATGTAGTGTGTTTCCTTGTGCTGTGGTTGATCACGAAGTCCTGTGAGACAGAGAAAAGGCAGGAAGGAGAGTAGCTGACTGGAAGATGGTGACAGATCTGAGGTGCTGCCAAGGCATGCTGGCAAACTGAGATGCTGGGGAGACAGCTGCAAATTCGTAAGCAGACAAGAGCACACAGGGCCACCAAGCAAGCCTCTCCTGTGTGCGTGACAAGCTAGCCTCTCCTGTGTGGGTGACGATTGCATCCTCTCCTGTGTGCGTGACGATTGCATCCTCTCCTGTGTGCGTGACAAGCAAGCCTCTCCTGTGTGCGTGACAAGCTAGCCTCTCCTGTGTGGGTGACGATTGCATCCTCTCCTGTGTGCGTGACGATTGCATCCTGAGGTGCAAGCTCCTTGAGCTTCCAAACGCAACAAGCTTTACAAAATCCTAAAATTTATGGGGGCCTTGAGCAGGCACATCAGAGGAGGTGACATTACAGACCCTCTGGGGGATCAAGCAGCAGGGCATTCTTCTCACCTGCTATGTGACTCTGCAACTTACCAGCACAGCCTCTTGGCATTGGACGGGTCCTTTCTCAGTTCCAAGCTACAACCAAAAAGAAAAAAGAAAAAGAAAAAGAAAAAAGGATGATATACCTGAAATGCACTACCATGACTGAGGGGACAGCAATGCTTCATATGAATAATTATTGCAGAGCAGAAAGCAGATAAGAAATTGCTATGCAATTTGCAAATGCAAGGAGTTAGTTGTTGAGGAGAAGGGGGATAAATGAGAGAATGCTGATTCTCTTAATATTGTAACCATGAAATGTTTTAATTAAAGAGAGGTAGAGAGAAGTCAAGGAATATTTTTGAAATCATGTTTTCTAAGGTTGCTAGGTGAAGTTAGCAAGCAGACATTTTTATGTAGCATACATGGCCGGCCTTTAACTCTTCAGGACCTGTGGATGTAGCACTTCCATGTGTATTATTATGTCCTTTGGCTGCCAATTCCATCACAGGGGTAGGGTGCTTTAGGAAATGACAGCACACAGGCTAATAAACACCGCCTGACTCGGTGATTTATTTCCCTCAGAAGTTATCACTGTGTTCAAAGTGATATCCAGCAAGGCGTCACACATTAATTTAGAAATATTTCAACAGAAAAAAAAAAAAAACTCTCTGCATTTTGCAATAACACCAAGTCACTACAAAATGACTCCTCATTTCTCCTTCTACTGGCAGCAGTAACAGCAACAACCCTACAAATGGTTTTAAATGTGCAACAAAGACACAGGCCAGGCAGCTTCTGCGTGCAAAGCATGGTACAGTACAATATGGGTACAGGCAGGGTAGGGGCACGGTACAGTACAATATGGCAGGGTAGGGGCACGGTACAGTACAATATGGCAGGGTAGGGGTGGTGGGGAGGGAGAGGGCGGGAAGAGAAGCGGGAATCTGCCTTATAAAATTAATCTACAATCACTGATGATCTTGCTGAGCCAAATCTTTCAATGCTTGGCATATTTTTAAAAGACTTATTTTTACTCTTTTAATTGTGTGTATATGGGGCTGGAGAGATGGTAAGAGCACTGACTGCTCTTCCAAAGGTTCTGAGTTCAAATCCCAGCAACCACATGGTGGCTCACCACCCCTTGTAATGAGATCTGACGCCCTCTTCTGGTGCATCTGAAGTCAGCTACGGTGTACTTATTTATAATAATAAATAAATCTTTTAAAAAAATCAAGCAAAAAAATTGTGTGTATATGTGCATGTCTTTGTGTGTATGCCTTTGTGTATGCATGCAGTAAGGGCACAGGTGCCCATAGAGGCTAGAAGAGGACATTAGATCCCCTGGAGCTAGAGTGGGAAGTACTTGTGAGCTGCTGATGTTGGTGCTGAGAGTGAACTCCTGGCATCTTCTGAACAAGTGGCAAATGTTCTTAATCATTGAGCCATCTCTGCCACCCCTGATGCCTTTAACCTTTTGACTGCTGATTATAGTTAAGAAACTTGTTCAGGAAAGAAGAGGTCAAATCTTCAAGACAAAATGGCCTTTGATGAACAGTAAAGAAGGTACGGAGATAAGGTGATATAAGCCACACCTGGTAGGCATCATGGCTAATCAATTTATGCAACCATTAGACAGTGTTACTGTTTTAGAGTCAATCAAATAGTCACAGGACTGAGGATGGGTCCATACACTTGTAACTAAGAGTCTCTCTTATACAACAGTCAAAGGCACACAGGCGGCTGGACCATATTGTATGGTAGTCTCCAATGACAATGATGCTGAGCAAAGTGAGGACCACAGAACTCCCACCTGTATCCTCCCTTGGACTCTGTTTGGCAATTTCTCTTTCTGTACTTCCAAACTCCAAGGGCCATTTGCCCTGCTCTTCAATGGGATTGGTGATGCTGTAGAGAAAGTTTTCACTGAAACAGATCCTTGGAACTTAAGTACAACAGAAATGCAAACTCAGTGTAGCAGAGGAGCAGCAAAACCATGCAATGCCTTCCTTTCTGAACATGGCCTCCTTGACTCTGGCAATGTTCCCAGCACCAGCTAAGGCAATTCTCTGTATATCACACTCATGACAAGTGGCTTCACCTTCATATTCTCCCTTACACCAGCTTCCAGGGTTGCTATGGGCACTGGCTCACACTGTGCACATCTGCCTGTCTCTATAAAGCTCACTATGTGGCTGACTATTGATTAAGATTAGCAATGGGCAATCTTTGCTTTATCTACTTCTCCCTAAGCATGCTCATGTGCTTTATCTGAACTTTCTAACCCCTATGGTCTATTTGTGGAAAAACAGTCCTTCCAAGTAGGAAATCTCTCTTGTTGGCTGTTCCGCAAGAAAGTCCCTCTCACCCCTCTCCTTCATTAAGTACCAGTGTAGGAACCATGCACTCAGTTCAGAAGCTTCTCACTAAAAGCATCTATATGATAAGAAAGTTGGAAGCTGTGGCAGTTCTCGTAAGCAACATGCTACAGAATTTAAAATGGGGAACACACTGTAAGAAATGATCACCGTGGATGATCACCTCAGCATGAAGAATGCCTTCCCTTGTTAGGTCTTGGAATCATTTCTCAGCAGTCCTGTGATGGAGTCAAATCCCTCAATTGGGGTGGCAATGTCCCTTGTATGGTACACTCGTCATAGCTCCATCTCCAGCACGCCTCTAAATGACATAGCCGTCACCTAATATATTTCTGTGGTTTCAGCAGTTTCTTCTAATTGCTTCTAATTCCACATGTCCTTGAAGTGGCAGTAAAACCACTCTGCTTCAATATTAATGTCCTCTGTAAAAACATCAGCTAAAAAGAGACAGTGACTAAAGAGGACAGAGAAATCTACAGGATTCTCTGATTTCAATATAGACAATCAGGTCCTAGATAGAGTGTTTTTGGGGACAGATTCACCAGTCACTGTGAAGTCTTTTGTTCTGTGACAGTGGCAGTAGCTCCCTGTATCTTTCTCATCTTTCATGGCTCCCTTGTCTCTCTGACACCAGTATCTGAGATGATGGCCTGGATGGTAAAGGACCAATATGTTGCTTCTCTGGTGTTTGAAATTTACTTCAAGTTAATAAGACTCTATAGGTGACCTATTATCCTTTCATCCATTCATTTAATAAACACCCTGTAGCTACTCCTGAGAAACTGTCCATGGCCCTAGAGTACAGTAGTGACCAGAAGAGACAAGGCTCTGATCTGGTCTAAGTTCATTCTGTGGAGGGCAAAAGACATTGAAATAAAAATGAGCAGTGCAGCACACTGATGATCTAACATACTAAATCGGGAAGCAGAACACAGAACAACATGATGGAGACTATGATGTCATGCTAAGCAGAACACAGCATATCATAACAAAGCATGAGAAGTCATACTAAGCAGAACACAGAACAACATGACAGAGAATGAGAAGTCATGTTAAGCAAAAGGGACATGTATGGAGAAGAGATAAGACCACTCAGGAATGACACTGTGGAATTGGATATTTAGTGTATGGAACAATGGAAAGTCCCTTCAAATTCTGAGCTGACAGCCAGGTCAAGAGGCAGGGCCCATTAGATATTTTCAGTATGACAGTCAAATGAGAATCCCCAGAAGCTGATTAGCCATGATCCCCCATTGTCTGGATTAGAGCAGTGGATGTGGGGACAGCTTTAAGAGGTGACGTTGTTGGTCTGGATACAATCACTCTGTTAAATGAAGAGATGAGCATGAACCCTGAGAATTTGATGTTTGGAAGACAGAGAAACTTGCAGAGAAACCCAGGAAATAGGGGATGGAAGGCTAGGAACAGTTCAGGAAGCAATGGCACCCTCAGAATCAACAGCAGAGAGAGCAGTGGGGCAGAGTGCCTGTCTGCTGATGGGAGAACCAGTGTGGGGACTGAGGATTCTCTAGGCCATAGCCTCAGCAACACAATCAAACTCCATGGATGGATGCTGTAGGGAATCCAGGTGCCACAGGTTCTGAGAAATGAAAAGGAGAAAGACCAAGCTGGCCTCTAAATATCATGGCTGCCTTTCTTTAAATTCTCTGCAGCAAACAGCTTGGCAACTGAGCTTTTCTTTAAGAAAAAACTATGGTTAAATGATACAGGGACACGCGTGTAGCCTAGGTACTACAAGAACGGCTTAACAGCTGTCCTCTTGTTTCCAAAGATTCCAGTGGCAAAGCTTCTTCCATGAGGATGCTCAGACTAATGCCAGGCAGCCTCTAGCCCCAGAGGCTGAGGGTCTTCCTTTCTAGTGAATTACAGGATGGAGCATGATGACTGAGCGATCCTAGAAAGCTAGCATCTTTATTTTACAAAGCATTTTTCTCGAGTACAAGTACCAAAGAATCAAACCGGCATCTCTCTCAGTTCCCACGGCTTGCTGGGGAAAACATTCTGAACCTGAGAGGTGCTCAGATTTGTAATCCAAGAAAACAAAAGGTGTCAGACTCTTTGGCTTTAGGAGAGTCAGAGATGTTTTTAAACTGGTTGAAACCAGGCTTGATTCTTAACATTTATGCCAAAAGGAATATACTGTACTAGAACTCTATACCTGTAAAGCTATCAATAGAAGGGTAATCTCATATTTTATACATAAATGTGGTTAAAGGAATACTATTTCAGAACACATATATGTCGTATGTACATGCATGTACACACACACACACACATACATACACACACACCTACATGCTTTCTAATAATAGCATTCTCTTTCATGAATGAGATACATAGGGAGTGAGTTACAACACAGCTCTGCAAGAGAATTGTGATTCGTTTTAGAACCCATGAATCTGATGTAGGCAAACTTCTGAAACTCCCACCAGCATAATTAGAAGTTACACATCAATAGGAAACAGGACCTCCTACTCAATCATCATTTCAAGCCCACATGGCAACACCTTTGTAACTTAGATTGTCATCCATCAACTCGATTATGATCAAGGAGTCCCAATTCAACATTGCGTTTCTGAAGTCTAATATTTACCAAATGTGCAGAATGGTTCCCTTGAAACCCACCCTACCAGTTAGGAAATGGACATCATGGATTCCTTGAAGCCCTACAGAGACTGACTACCACAGAGGTGCATCTGGAGGTCTTCATGTCCTTTTATCCGCCAAGTCTCTCGGTGTTCTAAGCTTTGTAAGAAAGGCTAAGCCAACATGCTGGTTTCTGTCTGTAGCATGTACTTAAACCTAGGGGGAACCATTTGGGAGAGACATCTAAGAAATAAAATTAGACTTTATAATCAATTCAAAGTAATTGTCTGAAATTTATATTGTTATTTAAATTCAAAAATTGCCAATATTGTCTTAGAGTTTGCAAAGATCATAGAGAATTTATCAGCCCTAGACTGAAGTCATATAGCTGTAAATACTGGCATTTGCTTCATTAAAAATGTTATGCTTTTTATCGAACAAAACAAATAGAAAGGGATTTAACTTCCTTTGATTCATTTTGGTGTCAAAATATCAAGTAGTAAATTTATCACTAAGATACAATTAAAAAACTATTTGGCCCTAAAAAAAAAAAAAAAAAAAAAAAAAAAAAAAAAAAAAAAAAAAAAAAAAAAACTATTTGATGTTCATCTTAAGATTTTACTTAGAATTACACTTGTACCTTCTTGGGTACTGCAGAGCAATGTGCAGATGAATACATCAGTAACATTCTGTGATTTAAAAAGCCACCACAGTTTTTAAAAACAAGTCCTACATATTCTTTTGTTGTTGTTGTTGTTGTTGTAGTTGTTGTTGTTGTTTTTCGAGACAGGGTTTCTCTGTGTAGCCTTGACTGTCCTGGAACTCACTCTGTAGACCAGGCTGACCTCAGACTCTGAAATCTGCCTCCCTCTACCTCCCAAGTGCTGGGATTAAAGGCATACACCACCACTGCCCAGCTACATATTTTTTTTAAAATGTGATGTCAAATTGTTTCCAACAGAACCCAGAAATGCCAAATGCCTAGGTCAGTGTTACTCACAGCCCTCCCCACAACCAGTGGTCCTCACAGTGCTCTCTAGGGCTCCAAAGCACTGATACCACCTTAACACAGTCAAAGACACTCATTCCTCAGTTCCAAGCAGACCTACTAACTCAGAAATCCTAGGATAATTCCCATAATAAATCTGAGTTTCAACACTATTCTCCTGGTCTCCCAGTTTTGATAGCATTTCAGATTCACTAACAAAGAGATTGTTACCAACAAGAGAATGGAGGGGAGGAGAAGAAATTAAGCAAACTCAAACAACTCAGCTGCTGTCATCTGCTGTGGAATTACAAAACCCAGATAGCATATCTCTCCTAATCGAAGAGTCAGGGTCTGGGGACAAGGACGAGAAGGTGAAGTCAAGACAGAAGAAGGTGTTGACACCCTGCTTTGTCCAGCTCTTCATCCAAGGTCTGCCCTGAGACAGTTTTCCCAGCACCAAGATTATTTATTGACTACAAACTAAAGCCATCTAATCATATCAGTCCTGCTTAAGGTCAGAACTGCAGATAGTGGAGCCTCCTGATCTAAACAACCTTGGCAGTGGCTCCTAGGTAACATCAGGCAAGGAGCATTTTGAAGCTGCCAGGTGAAATGCTGTTGCCCTTTACATAAATGTCTGGGTCCAAGACACTAAACATGAAGATGGTATAGCATAGAGCATCTGAAGGGTCGAGCTGTCAGTGAGTCACCGTCCTGTGCTGTGTATGTCACTCAGGAAGAGCTGCCTGGTCCTTTACTAACTCCACTGCAGTAAGGAAGGGAGAGGGGCTCAGTACATACGTTTTATGAGTTTCAAAATAGCAAATTTGATATTAAATCAACATATCACAGGACATGCTCATCTAGCTAGGATCAATGGTTTGTGTCCTTTGCTCTGAGTTCTGGCTTAATTGAAAGCCTTTGATCAAATAGCCATGTTTTTCTTGTTTCTTAAACAAAGCAATCAGCGTACAAGAACTCCAATATTACTGACCTTGACTCCCTCCCTTTTGAGATTTTTCTCTTAGGTTCCAAATTGAAAAAAAAAATTGACTGTTTATATGGGCTATTATTGTCACCCCTTCTGATATGACATTATATCTACTTTCAAAGGGGTCTGATTAAATGTTTCGTCAAATATTTATAATTTTAAAAGTCATAAAGAGACATAAATACAGATGTGTATATCTATATTTATAATATGTGTGCATAAACATATATATTGAATATATATCGCATCTGTCAACACTAAGATTCTAATCATCTCAGTGGTGATATAGTACTATGTAGCAAGCATATACAATTGCCAGATAGAGCCTCTCTGTCAACACTCTGGCTAGCAACGTCGACAGGCTCAAGAGAAGGGCTGTGTGTGATAACAGAAACAAGCACCGGACATGATACCAGGAGAATTAGCAAGGCAAATGTAACAAAAGCTTCCTCTACACACCGAAATAAACAATCATGCGCTTCATAAATTGATGTAGTAACTAATACATAAACATACCTCTCAACAGCATCCAAAGGATGTGTTATACATCCATGACCAGTGATTATGTACACAAATTAGAACACAGTCAATCCTCCTAGGACATCTTCACTTCTTCAGGGCAAACTCAGCGTTAGCCAAAATTCTGCAAAGTTTGCCTGTTGAATGTAAATGTTCAGGACTGTAGAGATAACTCAATGGTTAGGAGTCAGAACTGATCTTCGAGAAGATCCCGTTCAGTTCTCCGCACCCATTTCGGAAGGCTCATGATCACTTGTAAGTCCAGCTCCCTCTTAGGAGCCCTGTGGGTACCCACACATGTGTGGCAGATAAAGAGACACAAGCACAAATAAATAAAAATAAATAAATATTTTTTTAAAGCGTGAACAATCAGCGAGGCTTTGAAGCTGGTGTGCAAATGAGGACTGTCAATCACAGCATCTTAATGACAGCAGCCAGGGACTAGTCGATTTGCACCAGAAGGAGTTCTGGAAAGTGCTGGTGTAAAAGCGTCTATGTGTGTACTACACATAAACTTTCCCCTTCAGGTTAAAGTAAGGGAAGGTCAGTCCCCGGTGCCTATATCAGGCAATTCACAGAAGTCTCCAACACCAGTTCCAGAGTATTCAATGGCTCTGACACTCTCAGCACCTGCACACACATACACATAATTACACCTTTAAACATACAAGGCAGATCTTAAAACTAAGCAAGAAAAATAAAGCACTTCACTTAAGATGTTCACTGACTTTAATTTATATGAGAAAATAACTTTCTTTTTGAGAAACAAGTTCCTGATTTTATCATAAAGTAGCAATGGCTATTAGGATTTTTTTTTTCTTACTCAAAAACAAAATATCCAATAATGCATGAAGTAAACTGCTAGCTTCCTTTACAGGATATTCTCTGAATTTCTAATTATGAACACAAGCCTGTCTTCCAAAACAGAGAGAGGTTCAGAAGGCTCAAGTCCTATCTTCACTGGAAAAGCTCGTATCTTGAGTCCATGAGAGAGATTTCAGCTGCTCCAAGAGTCCATGTTAAAAGCGTCACAAGCTTAACAAGTCAACACATGGCATATGAGAGGAAAGCAAAGGAACTCTATTTTATGAAATATCCTAACATTTTTCCAAAAATGTGGAACTAAAAATGCTACCAGTGAGCAAAGAACTGGGGTTGTTCTGGGATTGGCCCTGGTATCTGTAGAAGGTTCTTCTCTCGAGTGTTCTGCTGGTATGACCTGTCATCTTTTGGTTTGCAACACTGGCCTGAAGCAGCAAGAGCATTCCTTGATGGTACAGTTTATACATGTTCCTATGGCCTCGTTTTCATGATGAGTGTTCACAGGCTACTGAGGTAGTCTGATTACAAATGTTCATGTGACTGAATCCCCTTGCCTTTCATCCCTTATGTGCATTCTGGGTGTCAAATTATTTCATTTTTGTTTAAGAGAGAATAATTTGAATGTAAAGGCCAAGGCAAAATATCAAATGTCACATCATAAAATATGGCATGAAATGCTAAAATCTAGATGTGAAATCATTTCACCCTGGGCATTCAAAGAAATATCTAGAAGAACATAGTGAGCCAGCAGACAGAGAAGAAACCACAGAGCCATGCATGCGCACAGCAGCCAGTGGGGCCTCGCAGTTTCCAGCACCCTGGGCCTGCTGAGTGGGGCTGGGCTCACAGTTCCAGAAACCCTGGGTCAATCTGAATCTCCTTTAAGACTCGAGATGGAGAATGTAGAGAAGATAAAATCAAGACAGAGAACTTCGGGCACGTGTGTGGAAAAAAAGAAAAATTAACGGGAGGTCACCAGTACTCAGTGTGGGCAGCAGCAAGATCCACACAGAGGGAATCATATCTCATCACTCCTGAGGAAAATGCCTGGAGGAGTGGTGGCCTAGGAGGAGCTCTGACCCTGGGCACACGGAGCAGACGATCACTAATGTCTGAGACACTGATGAAAACAAGTCCCAACTCTCTCTGTATTATATTCCCACTTTAACCATTTTTGCTGGTTAAAGGTGACTGCCAACTATCTTAAAGAGGAAGTGGATCTTACACAGGATAGTTGTGTCCTTAACTAGAGCCTGTTCACCCCATGAAAAGCCTAGTATCAGGTCTGTAAGCAAATCTGATTGCAAACCTTGTGACATTTTCCACCTGGGTGAGATACCACTTGTGGAACGTTTAGTGGCTGTTAAACTCACACTTCCTAAAGGTACAACTAACCAGAGACTGTGTGCGATATGTGTGCTGAGCCAGGGTCAGGACGAGACTGTGTGCGATATGTGTGCTCAGCCAGGGTCAGGACGAGACTGTGTGCAATATGTGTGCTCAGCCAGGGTCAGGACGAGACTGCGTGCGATATGTGTGCTCAGCCAGGGTCAGGATGAGACTGCGTGCGATATGTGTGCTCAGCCAGGGTCAGGACGAGACTGCGTGCGATATGCGTGCTCAGCCAGGGTCAGGACGAGACTGCGTGCGATATGTGTGCTCAGCCAGGGTCAGGACGAGACTGTTTCTGACAATTCCCAGGAATCATCAATGCTGGAAATGCTCAGACCATATCTTTAGTGCCTAGGTGTTAAAATGCTGTCACTTTGCATTTGAATTATAAGTGAAGTCACTAAATGGGGCAGAAACATACACTGTGCATAACAATGGAAGCTCCGCTAAAAATTATAAGCAATTGTAGTGACAGTTGTTGGGTCATTAAAACAAAAACAAAGACGTGAGAGTAGAATGTAGACTAGTGGGCCAGAGAGGGACATCAGCAGACAGGAGAATAAGACAGGAGATGGGAAGTGAAAATTACCAAAATATAGTCTATATATGTGTGAGAATATCATGATAAAACCCATCCTAATAATTAATATATACTAATAAAAGAACAAAAGACCAAAATATCATAATGATAACAAGACCTTCTACTTGTTTAGAATGTTGGAGTGTGCAAAATATTTCAGAAGCATTATTACTTTTGAAACTTGTAAAAATATCTCCCTACCTCACAAGTCAATGCTGTGTATATTATGTGTAAATGTATACATGGTTGTATCCATTTATGTGCACCAAGTGTGACATCACTTAATGGACTTATTTTCTTCAAAGTTTCATTCAAGATGACATAACTCTGCATTCCAGAGAAGTAGCTGTGGGGAAAACTGATCCTTTTTGTCTTACAGAAGAGGAAAACTGCATCTCAAATCATTACCTTAAAATCACAATACAAACTATGGATAGGAATCCAAAGTCTCTTACTGTAGACCTATGATAACAAAAGAATATGAATCTTTCCAGAGGCACAACTCTTTAAGAGAAAGTAGATGACCGTAAACGGTGCCAGCATTCATAGAAATCCCTCCAGGAGGAGTGGAGGTCAGTTTATATTAGTAATTATATTATATTATATTAGTTTATATTAGTAATGCCCTTACAGACTTTTCTAAGGCTTATATATAAAAAATATTGTAGAAAAGCAATAAGAACTTGGTAGATAATTGCACAGCCCAGACTTGGGAACTTCAGAGTGAAAGGAGAAATAACAAGAATGTATTTTTGTTTTCTTTTGTCTTGTTGCACAGTAGAAAAAGTCAACAGACACCAATTCCTTCCTTTAAAATATCAAGTTCATCTGAACAGAGATTATTCTCCAGAAGGATTGATCAGTTCCACTCTTCCAATAACACTGCTACTCATTCTTCAGAATCTGGACATGATGGAATGAGAGGAGAAAGAAGGATGGTGACAGACACAATGATGATGTCATCTATGCATATTTGTTTGTTTCAGGGTTTGGATATTTTGAGACTAGATCTCACTTTTAACTAAGGATGTCCTTAAACTCACAACAATCCTCTTGTGTCAGCTTACCAAGTACTGGGATTGTATATGTATGTACGTTAGCATCTGTCTTAGTTAGGGTTTTACTGCTGTGAACAGACACCATTTATAAGGCAACTCTTATAAGGACAACATTTAATTGGGGCTAGTTTACAGGTTCACAGGTTCAGTCCATTATGATCAAGGCAGGAGCATGGCAGCATCCAGGCAGGCATGGTAAAGGAGGAGCTGAGAGTTCTACATCCTCATCTGAAGGCTGCTAGCAGAATTCTGACTTCCGGACAGCTAGGTTGAGGGTCTTAAATCCATGCCCACAGTGACACACCTACTTCAATAAGGCCACACCTACTCCAACAAGGTCACACCTTGTAATAGTGCCACTCCCTGGCCGAGCATATACAAACCATCACACGATGCCTAGATGGCCACATACTATATGAGACTACAACCTAACTATGTCCCACGGAGGCTATGGGTACTGTGGGAGACAGACAGTGATAACTTTAACAACTGATTTTGTCTACTTCTAATATCTCCTAATATGCAAATGGTATATTTTAAAATTAGGAATAGATCTATCCTTGCAGATGTTCTGGAGGCTTATCAAACTCGGTGTTAGATGGATACCTTGATGATGACTGCATAAACTGAAGCATGGGCTTCTGGGATCTGAGTAATTGTTGTAGGTATGTAAGAAGCTCAGTATCTCCATGGTTCCTGTGCCCATATAGAAACCCAAGGAGGCACCTCTCAGTTCTCCTGACTCTAGAAAGTCGAGTAGAGAATTTGACTCTGTTTCAGCTATCACTGCTTAAGCACTGGAATCCCAATTGTCAGCTCTAGATATCTAGATATACAATGGCTAAGTCTTCTTGTCCTTCTGCCATTCTGATCTGCTTTCCATCTTGCTCCATATTAATGTCATCTGAAATTAATGGAGCCAAGATGACATCATCCACCCCAAAGGAATGTCTGTCTTCATTCAAAGTTAAAAATCAAAGACCAAAATCCAAGAATGGCATTGAAGGCCTTTCTATACCTGGGGGCCACTGTATTTTATTAGTCTTTCAGCTCCAACTCAACAAAAGTCACCACCCTTTGTAATTTATCACAAGAATGAGTTCTCAAGGCTCGGAGCTTTTAATGGGATGCAGAGCAGCTAACTATGCTTTGCCTCACTGTGTTGAAGAAGCTAATTTCTATTATCTCATAGCTCTAGGATGGCCTCAGAAATGGAAGCTGGGAAGGCATCAACAATAATGAGCCAGGAGAAGAGCCCATAGCTTTACCTTGCTGGGATTTTTCACAGACAATGAACATATACCCATCACTGCCAAGAAAGAAAAAAGGGAAGGCATAGAGAAGTGGTGTTCATGTGTGCACACATACAAGCACACACATGCACATGTACATACACATACGTGCACATGCACACACACATGCACACATGCACTCATAGTACATACTTATCTAAAGACAGCCTTAGACCGCAATGGAGTCTATATGCTATAGAAAACATAAGACCAATACTATTTGAGAATGCTTGAATATAAACATAATGATAATATACTACAATTGATATCAAATTTAACAAATATCTTAACATAAGAATCAGTTATTTTTTCAAATTTGACCATAAGAATGTGTTAACTCTTTTCATAAAGCCCTTTATATATATAGATAAAGGTAACTTGACACAGATGCAGGTTAGAAAAAGTGCCAGCACCACCCCTAAATTTCTCCCCACTTAAATTATTATAGCATATCCTTAGCCTATGTATATAGGGACACTGTCAGAGGAATTTTCTATCAGTTTATAACACTACAAGATCTCCTCACTATGGAAGAGTCAATGGGTAATCAATATTGTCTCCTGAGGTCCAGTGTCAGTCAAAAGGAAACAAGAGCCATAAGCAGCCTAGAATTTGGTAAGGTGTGTTGAAACTCTGTGATTAGTACCTGCCAGGCTTCTTACTTAAGGATGTATGATGTGGCTGCTATTTACTATAAAATGTGGTTGAGCATTTTATTTAATAATCATCAAAAAATACCACCTAGTAGTTTAACATCAATATGCACTGTATCATAAAGGTAACTTTGGGATCAATAATATGTGCAATTTGCATTTAAAGATCTATGTAGAGCACTAGCAAATCTAATAATGAAATGCTGAGCTGTATCTGAGAGTTAATCCCTTATTATATTAGCATAGAAGTTATTTCTTGTAACTCCTTACATGCTACTTTAGGCAGAGCTCTCCCATACTGTCCCACAAGAACACTGACTTTATTTGAAACAGAATGGAGCAGGAAGCATATAATGCTTAAGAACACTGAGAGGGGGAAACAGAGATTTTTGAGGGGAGATTATTAGAAGAAGGTGGACATATCTCTGAAGAAGCAAAACCATAGGCCAACTACTTCACCAGAGGTCACCACAGAAGGCAACAGGTAAAAGAAGACTGAAAAATATTCAAAATGGCTTCACTGAGAAGAACCCCAAATTGGAACAGACTATGGACCCAGGCCATGTGCAAATAAAAGAACAACAAAAACCCTATAACTCTTTTGGCTAGAATCTGTGGTGCCAGCAATGACAGACATCTTAGAATCACAGACAATGACTATCAAAGTTCCTTGGGGGTGAGGGGACAGGGACACTGACATTACAAAGAAACTATTCAAGATTGTATGTATCCTCTGAGAAGTGACATTAGAGAAATAAAAAAAAAAGTCTGAAATGCATGAGAACACAAAACAACCCAAATAATCAAAAGAGTCTATAGCAAAAGGGGGGGGGGCAAGACAGCCTCAATTTTCTTATTCCAAAACACATGATGAATTATAGCAATCAAAATTATATAGCACTAACATAAAAATAGACAAATGGGGGAGTAGATCCAAATGTAGGCAGTCAGATGACCTCTGACAAAGGCATCAAGACTGAGCAATTTGGAAAGAATATCTTCAGCAAGTGGTATTGGGATAACTAGACATGTACATGTAAGAGAAGGAAGACAGACACAGTATGAAAATATTCATTCAAGACCTAAAACTATGAGACCCTAGAAGAAATCAAAGAGAAAAAGTCTCCTGCCTTAGGGGACATTGCAAGCAGAGACAACAGAAGCAAAAATAGACAAACAGGATGACATCAAATGAAAGCCCTGGCTAGTGAAAGAGCGCGCCAATACAGTGAAGATACATTAGGAAGGCCAGGAGAGAGTGTGCCCGTCATACATCAGATAGAACTTAGAGCACTGTCAGCATATATCCTGCATATACTGCAATATGAAATGCATTCCTCGCGAAAAGAATAAAATACAAATAACCCTACTGAAAGCAGGCAAACATTAGACATTTTGCAAAGAACATATACACAGCAACAGAAAGGTAACCAAAACACTCATGACCTAACAACCACTCCTGAAGATATCGAGAAACAGTTTTACAGTTCATTAAGCTAACCTTACCATTTCAAATCCTTGGTTTATACTTAGTTTATATATTTTTAAAAAATGTCAAAATTTAGACAAATGTACTAGGATTATTTATAATAACCAAAGATTAGAAATAACTTGAATGTGCATTGCTGGTATAATAAATGGGCCAGTTGTAGATATGTGGAATAGTCTTTTAATTTGATGATGTTAGGCATGCCTCAATGTCCTTCAAATGGCAAATGGCAAATGGGTATAGGAAATGAGATACACACATAACTAAGTACTATTAAACAATATAAGATAATGAAGCCCTGCTATTTATGAATATGTGGATGAAACTAGACATCTTAATGTCAAGTGAAGAAAGCCAGACACAGAGACACATACATGGAATTTTGTGAATGGAAGGGTGATTATCACACACTTAAGAGAGGAGAAAAAGTAAGGGAGGTACAGGGAAGGATGGTGAGAGGGTTCTAAGTTACAATAGTAGGCCTAAGAGTTTCTGCTGCATTATTGGCTGTGCTGTTCTGTGCATTCATGAAAGCGGGGGGTGAGGATAAGAAAACATTCTACCAGAAAGAACTGATCAATACTTGAGGAGGCACATTCGTTCACTCTCATTTGAGAATCCCAAAGACAGGAAGGAATAGGAGACCCACGTTGCCTCAGTGATGCTTAGAATTGTCCTTCCTCTTATCCCAGTGTGATGGCCTGTATAAGCTTGGCCCAGGGAGTGGCACTATGAGAGGGTGTGGCCTTGTTGGAGTAGGTGTGTCACTATGCATGTGGGCTTTAAGACCCTCATCCTAGCTGCCCGGAAGTCAGAATTCTGCTAGCAGCCTTCAGATGAAGATGTAGAACTCTCAGCTCTTCCTGCACCATGTCTGCCTGGATGCTGCCATGCTCCTACCTTGATGATAATGGACTGAACCTCTGAACCTGTAAGCCAGCCCCAATTAAATGTTGTCCTTATAAGAGTTGCCTTGGACATAATGTCTGTTCACAGCAGCAAAACCCTAACTAAGATACCCAGTTAAAATAAATTTAATTGGTAAATGGCACCAAAAATGAATAAACTGATATGTAATAATTGATAGATCAAGTACTAAGAATACGCCTCACAAAGAATTCAGCTATCAAACATCGCCTGTTGCATAATTTTTGAGAACTATGTAGAGCAAACAAATTTAATTAAGTTTCATTCTTTAAAAAAAAAAAGACTCAGAAAGGTATGGATTATTCACCGATATCAGTCACTCATGAATATGCCATTATGAAGATGAAGAGGTGGGTTTAACAAACAGGTCAGTCTGGATGCAAGTCTTACGGTTGATGGTGGTTCTGTTTCAGCGAGGCTGTGAGTGGGTGAGGTACAGGTGGGAGAAGCTGGCTATGTGAGGGATGCTCCTTCAGTTGTATAGCTAGTCCCAGCCTGGTCCTCCTGCCACCTGGTATACTGAGATGTGAGCAAGCTGAGTTGAGAGCTTCCACCATGTGGACAGAAGCCCCGCTCCTATCACCACTGGGTAGCATTTTCCATCTTAAATCTGTGAGGAAAAAACAAAAAAACAAAGGCTTCTTCCTCCCTAAATTTCTTCCTGCCAGATATTCAGTCATAGACACAAGAAAAGCAACTAATAAAAAGCCACGTGGAATGATTAAATCATGCTAAATTAGCATATCGATCACATCCTTTGTCTGCCACTTTTTATGAAGAGACACCTAAAACTTACTTTTGAGATGTGTAATGATTAGCTACTCTTACATAGAGAAATAAAAGGAGGAGAAAGCATGGTGTTGGAGGTCATGAGCTGTCCACAGTAGCCTTAGCAGGGCAGGGATTCTTCCTTCACACCCTGGCGCCATCCAGTCCACACAGCTCTTGAGTAGAACTGGCGCACACTGAGAAAGTCGGTTTCTTTGCCTGACCACACAGATCACTATATCCATATTCTCTGGATCTTGATGCTCCGGTCCTTAGGCCCTTGGACCCAGACAGGAAGTTGCAACCCGAAGTTCTTTGGCTCTGGCATCTTCACACTGTAACCCAATCTTCTCTGCTGCTCCAGCTTGCCAACAATCTACGACTGTGAGGCTTCTCAGCCTCCACCATTGCATGAGCTGCTTGGTACCTTGTAGCATACCTATAATACATCCGTCCTATCGCTCCAGTCTATTGTGAGAACTCTGAGGAACACAACGACTATATATTTGCTCGCCTATAAATAAAATACCCTTAGCTAATTCCTCAGGGCAGGCTTAAGGATTGCATGAGACAGTGACTATGAAATGGAGACCATGGGACAGAGAAATTCTTAACAAATAGTAGTTGCTATTGGGCATTAATTTTCAAATTAGCAAGTGGGTTGTTTCTACTGTCTGTAATTTTAGAAACACCCCATATTATGTCTTTTAATTCCCAAACTGAATCAGCTTTCCTTTCCAATGGTTTCCATCCTAGAGACGGTCCAGGTGTGCTAAGCCTGGCAACATCATTCGGGCACAGCAGGAGTCCTGTAAGGCTCTCATATTCTCCCTGACCTCTAATTATCATTCCAACGTCTCGCATGTGATGCCCTGGTTTTTGTTCCCTCTGCTATCTCAGATGTTCATTCTCTGGTAGGTATAAGGTGCTTCTACCCAGCTATGATTAGTACAGTTCTATTTGTATAGCTGTGTGTTGCACTGATCCAATTCTGCCCCTGCATCTCTAGTCTTTCTCAGTAGAACACTGGATTCCATGGTCAATGAGATTTTCTGACATCATGAATCCTTTTATAATCATAGTACAGACATTTATGTAATGTGGCTTCTTCAGGCCCAATTAGCTGATAAGGTTTTCAAGCCTGTTAAGGGTCTGGACAAGCCTAAAAATTCATATCTAGCTGCTCTGGCTAAAATAAGGGAGTAAGCTATATTCACTTTATTTCAGGACAGCCTCATGCTACATACCTATGAGTATGCCACTACAGTCTGGCATTCTTATTTTTCAAAGATTTATTTTTACCTTTACAGGTATATGTATGCCTCTCTCTCTCTCTCTCTCTCT
>NW_022196905.1:152212252-152212490 GCF_008632895.1 Mastomys coucha | reverse complement strand
CTCTCTCTCTCTCTCTCTCTCTCCCTCTGTGTGTGTGTGTGTGTGTGTGTGTGTGTGTACCCACAGAGTCCAGAAGATGTCATTGGATTCCCTAGAGCTTCATGACATGAGTGGTAGAGACCAAACTCAGGTCCCCCTGAAAGAGCACTAAGCACTCTTACCCACCAAGACATCCCTCCAGCCCTTGCTTTAACCACTGAGCCATCCCTGCAGCCCTTGCTTTAACCACTGAGCCATC
>NW_022196905.1:152211376-152211578 GCF_008632895.1 Mastomys coucha | reverse complement strand
ATCCCTCCAGCCCTTGCTTTAACCATTGAGCCATCCCTACAGCCCTTGCTTTAACCATTGAGCCATCCTACAGCCCTTGCTTTAACCATTGAGCCATCCCTACAGCCCTTGCTTTAACCACTGAGCCATCCCTGCAGCCCTTGCTTTAACCATTGAGCCATCCCTCCAGCCCTTGCTTTAACCACTGAGCCATCCCTCCAGC